>NW_026881252.1:0-10774 GCF_032173495.1 Musca vetustissima | reverse complement strand
GATGCTAAATACAACTTTCAGGATTACAACTCTTTCGGTTCACTCACAATTCAAATTGTACCAAATTTAGTACACAGTAGTACGAATTTCCAAAACGTCCCACTTAACCCAAAATTTCACCCCCAGAGTGATCCTAAATCCATGATTTAAGATTCCAACTCTATCGGTTCACCCACAATTCAAATTGTACCAAATTTAGTACACATTAGTAAAAAATTTTAAAACTTCCTACATATCTCGATCTTACACCCCAACAGTGATCCTGACTCCAAATTTCATGATTCTAGCTCTATTGGTTCGCATAAAATTCAAATTGTACCAAATTTAGTACCATTTAGTACCCATGAATATAAATTACTGAAACTGGGTAAAAAAATTCCAAAACTACGTACATTCCCAATCCTATACTCCGACGGTAATGTTAATTTCAAATTTCAGGATTCCAGCTCGATTTGTATCTCCAAATTAAATTTGTACCAAATATAGTATCATATAGTACTTTTCGTACACATGAGTACACGCTTTCAAAACCATCTCCTTAAATGGACTCTACATCTCATCCCTAATTCGCATTCCAAATTTCAAGTTTTTAGCTCTATCAATTCACATGCTACGAAATTGTACAAAATTAAGTACATTTTAGTACTTTTCGGATATTTATAGTTCGAATTTCCAAAAACCCGTACATCTATCCTACACTCAGCGACCACCAATCCAAATTTCAGAGTTCTAGCTCTACCGGTTCGCTAAATACAAATGGTATCACATTTAGTACTTTTTAGTACTTTTCGTACCGTTCTAGTACGAATTTCCAAAAACGCTTTTGTACATCTTCCTAACTTTACATCAGTGACCCACATTCCAAATTTCAGAATTCTAGCTCTTCCCGTTCGCCTAATACAAAGGGTACCATATTTGGTACATTTTAGTACTTTTCGTACCCTTCTAGTTCGAATTTCCAAAAACCCAGCCTTATCTCACGCCTACACACCAACACCAACCCACACTCAAAATTTCAAGCTTCTAGCTTTAGCCGTTTCGTCTGGGCGATGATCTGTCAGTCACTCACTCACTCACTCAATCACTTAACACTAAGCTCTTTTATATATATAGATTACAAAAAAAGTTATTATACATTTCCGTAAAATGCCACGGGTGGGGCACCTTTGAACATTCCCATTAAATTCGAGTAAAAAGCGGAGTTTTTAACTTTTGGCTTCGATTTCTCAAAATTTCAAATGGGATAATAAGACTACGAAATTAGCTGTATTTTTCACCATATTAATTTTTGTTTTTATGTCTTTTAATGTGTTAATAAATGTTGATCTGAATTTTTTAATTTTCGAAAATTTTTGTATATATTTTTTAATAAATAAATGCATTTCTGATATGTTTGAATAAAATACATTTATATTTTAACATAAACACTGTAAAAAACCAAGCCATTCAAAAATGTCATGCCCCAGGGGGGCAGTTTTGAACACTTTGACTTCCTCCCTTATAACAGCAATAAAATATTTATATCAAGCTTAAAGTATGTCATATGTATATTCATTGTAAAGGATGCGTATGTACCTATTAGTTAAAATTTATAAGAAACCAAAAATTTTAAAATAAAAAATTTTATGAGGCTTAAAGAAAAAAGTGTTCAAAGGTGCCCCCCTCTCCCCTACATCCCTTCAATAAAAGAAATTGTAGAATCCTTGCATAGTATACATTTCAAATATTAGTATTTGCTTTGTTTCTTTACTTCTTTTTAACAAATTGACTACTTACTCATTCATGTTATTTCCATTATTTACTAATCGTCATTATGTAAATATTTTAGAATTTAATGGTGGCCATTGACGACAAATATTCGTTTTATCTGTGCTATAAGTGGGAAGTAATGTAGCCAGCTTGGTCGATTTAATGGTAAATTAGATTTTCTTGTGCAAACCACTGAATTGGGTGGGATGGAATATCGACTCAGGCTTAGTGAAGTGTAAAGTAGTCAAATATTTTTTTATGTCAACAATTCAGAGAACTTGGCCAACCTTTTAAGCTGAAAATTAAAATATATTTTTATAGCGTACATATATATGGTAACGAGGCTTCAATATGAAATGCCATTTAAATCCACCGCCCATTAAAAGTAGACACTTTGTACAAATAACAACTTAACTACTTAATGGATGGTTTGTATTTTAAATTTATTTTGGTTCGTCGATTTTCGCGTGGTATTAATTTCACGTACACAACGATCTACATTTATTTCAATATACATTTGGCCCTTTATTAGCAATGGTCATGTATATTTAATAATAAAAATTTATTTGTTCACTTTATGTAATCCCTCATATTCCTGCATTTCACAATCTCCGAAGTGAGGTGTTACACTTCTGTTCGCAAATAAACTGGTGTGTTCGATATCAAAGAGTTTATCACTAATAGAATATAAACATCTTGTTTGAAAATATTTTCTGTCGGAATGGAAAGCCGGCTTATTAGAATTACCATATCAATTTGAATTTATATTTAAGAACGTTTTTGTATACTTCCATTTCCTGTTTCTCTGAATGAATTATTTTCCACTGCTGTTTTAGTGATAGATTTGCAATTTTTACTTAAAAAAATAGAAACGAATATAACGAATTGGACTCTTATTATACGAACGAAAATATCAAAATCACTCATTTGCTTCATTGCTTTCAAATCGATCTGTTAACAAAAAAAAGAAAAAGATTTATTGAAATATATTTTACATTCATATATGGATGTATATTTATAAATGGGAAATTACAAAATTCTTTTAAAATTTCATTAAAAATATTTGAAAAATTTTTTTCCGAGCACATTCATGATTTTTGGCGCATAGTTTAAGCAAAATATGCTGATTCGAAATCTGTTCTCGTTCACAAATTCGGATGCTGGGCACAAAAGTTATAGCGGTTTTAAATCTTGAATTTCAAATATAATTTAAATGTATTTTTATTTGTTATAATTCGCGAATTTCTTCACAAATGCTTAAACACATTTGTTTTCTTTGCATATTAGTCAAACTACATTGAAATACGGTTTAATAGTCGCGAAAAACAAATAAAATCATAACCAGTGAGCGGAGCAGTATAGTCGGACGGGGCCGACCATATGATACCCTTCACCTATACCTGAGCTTGGGCAATATTTCGCGATATTTACACCCTCTTGACCCACTAGAGATCAACATATATTACTAATATTCAGTACAGCCTTTCTAATTAATTGTCCTTCACCGTGGATTGTGTTGTGATGTTTGGCTTATAATTGTGGCCTATAGATCGACTCAAAAAAACACAAAAATTAACTTGTCGGTCCACTTCATTCCAATATTGGTTTCTGATCATCACCGAAAATTAAAGGCGTTGTCCTTAACCATACCTGGAACCTTATGGAACATTTCAAAGTGATCAGCGCTATATTTCCTCTCTCTAGAGTGGTAATGGGTTACTAAATAATATATGAATACGTAGGCACCTGTAAATATTTAAGTGTAACTCCGACATCCGAGTACATACGACAATATAATTGGTATCAATTTAAAGGTCAACCATTCCTATTGGATGTTCTATCAAATCCTCGGGCCTATGTCCTTCAGGATAAATATATACGCCATAGAATACAAATTTTGTAATTTTTCACACAAAAGTCAGGGTCAATTTGACCCGCTAAATATTAACCGATCTTTATCAAAACAGGCATGCTTATTCTTTGGTCCGATCCCCTTCTCCATGTAAAAATTCCCAATGTTTGGGTCATAATTGCGGCCTCTGGAGCAACCAGAAAAACCGACAAAAATTAAGTATTTGGTCACTTTCATCCCCTAAACATCAACCGATCTTTACCAAAAATCCAGAATCCATCCTACATGTAAAATTTCATGAAGATTGGTCCATAACTGTGGCCTGTGTCGTGTTTACAAATTATGATGGACAGACGGACACACATGTCTAGATCGACTCAACTAGTCGAGATATGACGATCGGTATACTTAAAGGTGGGTCTAGGACCAATATTTCGCGCCGTTACAAACTCTTGGGGCTGTACAAAGCTATAATACGCTGACAACATAGTTGTGTAGGGTATAAAAATATCTGGAAATAAAATTTAATTTGTCAATTGCCACAAAATGTTTTTTTTCGATTTTTTGATTTTTTGGTACGGTTAAGAGAATACAATATAAACTGTATTCGTTTTTATACCCTCCACCATAGTATGGAGGGTATATTAGTTTTGTTTTTCCGTTTGTAACGCATCGAAATAATCATTTCCGACCCTATGAAGTATATATATATTCTTGATCAGCGTAAAATTTTAAAACGATCTAAGCATGTTGGTCTGTCGGTTGTAATCACTCTAGCGTCTAAACGAATTGAGATAAAGCCCCAACATTTTGCACAGAGTCGTTTTTTTGTCTGCAGGCAGCTCAAGTTCGAAGATGGACTATATCGGTCCACGTTTAGACATAGCTCCCATATAAGGGTACCCCCCAATTTTCGGTATTTTGAAGTTCTTGAGCGTGTTTTTCAACCGAATTCGCTGAAATTTGGTACTTTGAATTCTTATTGGGTAGCAAATCTCCCCAATAAAAATTATAAATATAGGTCCATTTTTTGGGACAGCCCCCATATAAGGGTACCCCCAATTTTCAGTATTTTGAGGTTCTTGAGCGCGTTTTTCAACCGAATTCGCTGAAATTTGGTACATTGGGCTCGAATTGGGTACCAAATTTCCCCACTAAAAATTATAAATATAGGTCCACTTTTTCTGGTAGCCCCCATATAAGGGCACCTCCCAATTTTCAGTTTTTGGGGGGTTTTGACCGGATTTTTGCACCGAATTGGCTGTAATTTAGTAATTTGAGTTCTTATTGGGTAGCAAATCTCTTCACAAAAAATTATAAATATACGTAAATTTTTTCGGGTAGCCCCCATATAAGGGTATGAGGTTCTTGAGCGCGTTTTCAACCGAATTCGCTGAAATTTGGTATTTTGTAGTCGTATATGGTAAGAAATCTCCCCACCAAAAATTATTAATATTCACCACTTTTTAGGGGTAGTCCCCATATAACCCCGTTTTTATACCCTTCACCACACTGTGGTACAGGGTATTATGTCTTTGTGCATATGTTTGTAACAGGCAAAAGGAAACGAGATAGACACAGGGTTCCTCTTGAGAATATACATAGAATCACTTTCTGAGTCGATTTATGCATGTCCGTCCGTCCGTCTGTCTGTCTATGTTAAATTGTAAACAAAGTACAGGTTGCATTTATGATCCGAATTGGATGAAATTTGGCATAGGTCACTTGTTTGGCCCAAGGACGAACCCTATTGAAATTGGGAAAAATCGGTTCAGATTTAGATATCGCTCCCACATATATTTTAGTCCGATTTAATGTAAACGGTCCCTATATATTTTTCGATTTGCACGAAATTTGGCACAGCATAATGAATGAGGTCTAGAATGATGTGCGTAATATTTCATGAAAATCGGCTCAGATTTAGATATAGCTCCCATATATATATTTTCGACCGATTTTAGGTAAATGGTGCACCAAAGTCTATGTCCTTCGATTTACACGAAATTTGGCATAGCGTACTGAATTAAGTTTAGAAAGATGTGTTTTTAATTTCGTAAAAATCGGTTCAGATTTACACGAAATTTGGCATAGCGTACTGAATTAAGTTTAGAAAGATGTGTTTTTAATTTCGTAAAAATCGGTTCAGATTTACACGAAATTTGGCATATCGTACTGAATTAAGTTTAGAAATATGTGTTTTTAATTTCGTAAAAATCGGTTCAGATTTAGATATAGATCCCATATATATTTTTGTCCGATTTTAAGTAAATGGCGCAAAGTCCCTATATGTTTTTATATATAATAAAGAACTCAAAATGTGGCCGAATGCACAAAAACATACTATAATAAGTTTCGATGTAATCGGTTTTCATTTAGATATTTATTTTAAATTAATTTACATAATTTTGTCCTATTGTAAGAAGCAACTCTATATCTGACCAAAATTTATAGGTTGCAGAAAGACCTGTTTAATTTCATATAAATGGTCCTTCAAAAAAACGACGTCTGTTAGGCTTCCATCTGTTGAATATACCCAAAGTGGTGAAGGGTATCATATAGTCGGCCCGTCCGACATTACTACTTTCCTTACTGGTGTTGTTTTTAGTCTCCTCGTTTACGGGGAATAGTCAAGACTATTTAAGACTGTTGTAAGCATTCCGCCTTCTAAAGATATTGTGATGAAAACACTCAAACATGATGATAATGAAATATATCGGCAGACATTTAGGCATCTCCTCAATATAGTGATACCTCCGGAAGGAAAGAATTGAGACAAAAAATTAAAATATTTGGTTCAAAATTGGTATATACCGGTCATTAATTAGGCATAGCCCTCGTATAATGATATCCCCAAATATTTGCTATTTCCTACACTATGTAATCAATATTGGTCTCACTTTAGGCATAGCCTCAAATAACTTTGTAATTTAAATTACAGTAGTTTGAACATTTTATACTCTACCATGCGTTATCAGTATCAGTCCACTTTTTGGATCTTACAGATTTTAGGAAAAATCCACATTGAAAATTGCTGAAGTTTGTATTCGGTGTACATACATCGGTTTGTAGAATTATCGGTATATGCCCACTTTTTGGTATGTTCCCTATATTTTCATTGCATGTATCTGTCAGTATAACTATGGTGGAAGGTATCCAAAGTTTGGCCAAACTTAACGCTTTTTAACTTGTTAACATTGTTTCTGTTATTTTTTAGTAATTTCGTAAACTCTAAAGAAATTTTTATTATCATTTTTTATTATTCCCAACATAAAATATATGTATGAAAGACTCTTTAATATCATTAATTTGTTGATTTATCTAAGGGGAACATTTGGTAACCCTATCTTGCACGATCTTATTTCAAATCATCTGTTTGTGTCAAGCGAGAGAATCATTCGGAATAAATGCAACACAAACTAAGGTATCTATTTAAAATTTGTTTTTAAAGGCGTGTTATCTTAATTTTGTGATTTTAAACAAATTATACGCAATGACATATTAATCTATCATCATATGCCTTTTAGATTTCATAAAAGATTTTCTTTTATATAGAAAAACATGAATACACCCGACTCTCACTATGAAAATGTAAGTTTAAAGAATACACCACAATTGGGTGTAAAGTATGTTACAGAACACCTCGGCGTGTGTTCGATACACTTCTGCTGTTGAAGTGAATGCCAGAACATGCCCGAATATCTTCCAATAATTATGCATTTTTCGAGGTTTCATTAGCAGCCAAAGTGTGCCGCTCGATGCACTTTACTATGCAAAAACCCTAAAAATAGCTAAAAATGACGCAACGTGCATAAGATTTTTATGCCCATCAGATTTCGGTGATCTGCTATGAAAATACATAAAAGTACACCTATTTTAAAAGGATTGGTTAAGACCGCGTATGTGCCTCCACAGACAATTTTGGATAAATTACGCATATATTCCACGAATTTTTATTTTGAGATAGTTTGGTCAAAACTTGGCAGCGTGTCGTTCCTTTAAGCCTTCATTTGTCAATTATTGAAAATTTTCAAAATATTTAATTTTTTTCAATTCGATTGACATACAATATTCACAATATTTTTGATGAGAATAAAAAAATAATTGAGAAGTATATCATTGAATGCAAACGCGATCATTGCTATTTCGCATAGAATGCACGTAAATTTTGGGACAAATGCAAGGATGGAAAATTAGAAGACATTATGAATCGAATTTGTATCCATTCACAGAATTTTGATTCTAAGATCCATGCCTTTCTTTGAAATTATAAATACAAAACCTCGCATATACCCGATACCAAAATGTGTATCACAGATATAAGAAGACATTTTGACATTTTTCCTTTTCAATGCAAAGTTCGACTATTAAACTCGAATGAGAATTACTAACTATAAACCAGCAATATAAAAAAATGTATAGAGTTTGGAAATTTTGCACATACATTGTTATTACTCCTAAGTTTTTTTATATTGCAAATGGGATATATCGGTAAACCTGCAAAATAAAAAATGCATAATAGGCATAATATCTATACATATATTATAACATAGAGTCTCATGATGCTTCCAATTCGTTTTACAAATACCTCAACTTGTCAATTACCGATATATAAAATTAGGATATCTAATAACAAGTAAAAATTGAACCAATATTCATAGTTTTTGGTAGAAAGATTTGCTACTATATGAGAATTCAAAATACAAAATTATAGTCGTATTAGCCATACACCCCAAAATACGGAATAATGGGGAGCTATCATAAAAAGTGGACCGATGTCGCCAAGAGTAACAAATTACAGGCAGAACGCCTAATATTAAGGGTACCGTTATATGTGGGGCTACTTCGAAACTTCAGCCAATATTAATAATTTTTAGTAAGTAGGTTCGCTATACATTAAAAACCCAATATTAAAAATATACAGACAGCCGCAGCTCATCTATATAATTGATTAATTAGACACGGTGCTCCCGGCGTTCTGTTTGAGTGGTTGTGAGGCACTAATTTTACTTTAAAATATTTATCCTTAGGTTCTACTTAAACAACTCTTGCTTAGCCTAATCTCAATCACAAAATACTTATCAATAAACACACAAAGGGATGACAAATACAACATTTATTTTATTCTTAAATAGATTGATCCCTTGTGGTGTTTTCTTAAATCTACTCATACATTCTTATATAAATCTAAAGCAGTGTGAGCAGAATTATTCTATCATAATGTATTTTAATTATTACTAATAAGAAACTATTATAAACTATTATTAAGGAAATAATATCAGCCTCTAGGTAACAGCACCCACTTTTCGTCGCAGCCAATTTTCTATTGAACCTCGATCAAAATTTCCTCCACCTTCGTCTACTGCCTTCATCATCCAGGCTACACCATTTCTCTGTGGCGATTTCTCCCTCCACTCTTCATTAACATCTTCGATTTGCTTGAGGCTTTCTTTTTCTGGTTTTTCTAAATTTGGAGAAGTGATTAAATTTATCACAATCTAAATTACCATATGGGATTAGTGAACTGCACTCCTTTTTCATCCCAAACCACACTTCTTCCTTGACTTCCACATCCATGGGGACAACATCACCATTATCATCTATATTACTTCTTCATCTTCAGGGTATACTTCTTTTTCCTGTTCCCTGTAATCCGTTCCGCCATCTTCCTTTTCCTTAAGCTGGTCCATAGATTCTGCTACGCTAAACTGTATGTTTTCTTCTTGTTTCTGCTTTTCATAGACTTTTGGTTCTAGTTCATGTTTTTTCTCCAGTGGACTGTCTCCATCATTGCAGCTTGTAAATAAATTCCCTCCACAGTGAGGGCTTGCCGGGGGCATCAAAATGTCATTGGAAGAATTCAGCTTATTACGCAGTTCCTCCCTTGCATCAGAGTATATGTCCGCCATACGATTTAATTTGAAGAATATATCTTCAGAAAACTCCACATTTGAATTTTTGGGAATCAACTTTCTGATTTCCATATATATTGCCTTCAAATATTCCATTTCGGATAGGGCCTTTTCTTTTGACATTCCAGGCAATTCCTTTTTCACGTCGTCGCATCGTTCAATTACGTAGTCGGCTTCATTGTATATTTCCTCCAATGCAAAATCATAAATTTGCATGTTCTTGGCGTAGATCGGACAATAGAATTCCACATAACTCCGCTTGATTCCATCCACTTCCATTACAATGGCTTCACACTTTTGGATCACCTGCTCCAGATCTGCATTTATATTTTCATCCTTGATTTCGGATGCAAGGTGCTTCAGTTCAGCCAACATGTCTTTAATAATTTTTAGCAGACCTTCTGGCCGGAAGGGTATTCTTTCCGTTAAATATGCATATATGGCGTTTAACTCCTGTGCGTCTCGATTAAACCGTCTGTACATTCTCGTTCTCTCCTTCTCAAGACTCTATGGAAAAATCTAACTCCATTTTATTATTATTTTTTTTTTTTTAATAAAAAAACTTTTCACCTCGTAGAACAGAAAACCTAGCAATTCTTGAGCTCCTCACTCAAAATTGCTGTTGTAGTTTTTTCAAAACCAATCGCTGATTCGACTGAGTCTCTTAATACGGGTGGGGGAAAAACTCAATATTGCCACAGCTCATCTGTATAATATTTTAAGGCACGGCGACACGACCGTACTGTTTGAGTGTTTGTGAGGCACTGTACAGACAGCCGCCACTCGTCTATACTCTAAATAAAATAAAACACGGTGCTCCCGACCGTTCTTGGTTGAGTGGTTGTGAGGCACTAACTTTATTTTAAAATATTTATCCTTAGGTTCTAATTAAACAACTCTTGCTTAGCGTAATCTCAAACACAAAGTACTTATCAATAAATTATTTGTTCTAATAATAGAATTTGATCTGTGGAGAGTTTTACCATTGTGTGCGTCATAAAATCTCAACACCAACAACTACAGTCTTATCAGCGTTGCATGTGGGATTTTAGACTCTTATCCTAAAACACTCCAACGATCAAATCTTCTGTAACATAAAACTCTGTTCAAAGTATTTAGGACACCCAAAATACCAAATTACAGAAAATTCGGTTGAAAGCCGTGCCCAACATCACCCTATATTTTCATTACCAAACATCCAATCAAATCTCTATCATAAATATTGCGATCACTATCGTGATTTCGACATAGATTTTTATGTTGA
>NW_026881251.1:0-10786 GCF_032173495.1 Musca vetustissima | reverse complement strand
TGTCTCTATATCCTTGAGTATACAGAAACAGGCTTGCTGCGAATTCAACAATTATAATATAGCCACACAAGGTTAGTACTGCTTATGTGCGATATATATATATATATATATTTAAAGTATTTTCAAACTCATGCCTCATAATCAGCTTATGTGTGCATGGGGAATTGGAAAAGGGGAGTTGCATGAGATAACTATTTTAAATACCTAAAGTCAATTGGCATTTGTATATCGGGGCTATGTCTTGGTAATTTAGGTCAAGGAAAAACGAAATACCAAAATACAGCCATTCGGATTGGAAAATCGTATTAAAACCTAGCACAAAATGTCGCGTAACTTTTATATTGGGCATGGACACGGATTTTTATAAAATTAGAAGACTTGGGTATCGGCATTTTTAAAGTTTACGTCCAAAATTTGACCATAACAGAAAAATATGCTGATTTTTTCTTCCCCAACCTAATATATACGCCATAGTATGCTAAATTTGCCATTTTCCATACAAAAGTGTGGGTTAAATATTAAATATTGACCAAATTTCACCAGATGCTTATTCCATAGTCGGACCCTTTTCCCTGTGTAATATTATCCCCTGGTATTCTTTGGTAAGAGCCTGTCCTACATGCAAACTTTCTTGACGATTGGTCCATAAATAGGGGCCACATCGAGACGGACGAGACATGACGGTCGGTATAGTAATATGTGGTCAAGGATCAGTATTTGGCGGCGTTAAAAACTATTGTGCTGTACAAAGCTATAATACCCTTACAACATACCTGTGTTGAGAATAATACAACCGAAACTATTTGCAAAAAAAATTGTTCGTTCATAAATTATTTTACTGTTTATACCCTTCGCCACACTGTGGTACCGGGTATCATGTCTTCGTGCATATGCTTGTAAGATGCAAAAGGAAACGAGATTGACCCATAGTTCATTTTGAGAATATGCAAAGAATCACTTTCTGAGCCGATTTATGCATGTCCGTCCGTCCGTCTGTTCAAATAAAAAAGTACAATTCGCACTTATGATCCGAATCGGATGAAATTTGGCACATTTGGTGTGCACGCTTTAACTTAAATCGGACGGAATTATATATGGGAGCTATATTAAAATCTGAACCTATTTTTCGTTCTTGGGCCAAATTAATGAGCTGTGCCAAATTGGAAAGTCCCTATATATATCATTCGATTTGCACGGAATTTGGCATAGTGTACTGAATTAAGTCTAGGAAGATGTGTGTTAAATTTCGTGAAAATCGGTTCAGTTTTAAATATAGCTCCCATATATATTTTCGTCCGATTTTATGTAACTGGTGCACCAAAGACCCTATATATCCTTCGATTTGCACGAAATTTTGCATAACGTACTGATTGAAATTTAGAAAGATGTGTGTTAAAATTCCTGAAAATCGGTTCAGATTTAGATATAGCTCCCATATATATTTTTGACCAATTTTAGGTAAATAGTACACCAAAGACCCTATGTATTCTTCGATTTGCTCGAAATTTGGCATATCGTACTAAATTGCGTCTAGAATGATGTGTGCTATGTTTCGTGAAAATCGGTTCAAAGTCCCGATATATCCTTCAATTTGCACGAACTTTGGCATAGCGTACTGAATTAAGTCTAGAAAGATATCAGATTTAGATATAGCTCCCATATATGTTTTCGTCCGATTTTATGTAAATGGTGCACCATGTGACAAGTTTCGATGAGTTCGGTTTAGATTTCGATATTTTGCTTTACATTTATTTACATAATTTTGTCCCATTGTAAGAAGCAACTCTATATCTGACCAAAATTTAGTATAGCTTGCAGAATTACATGTTTAATTTCATGTTAATGGTCCTTCAAAAATGCGACGACTGCATATTGAATATACCCAATGTGGTGTAGGGTATCATATAGTCGGCCCCGTCAGACTTTACTACTTTCCTTACTGTTTTTATACCCTACACAACTATGTTGTCAGGGTATTATAGCTTTGTGCAGCCCCAAATGTTTGTAACGCCGCGAAATATTGGCCCTAGACCCACCATTAAGTATACCGATCGTCATATCTCGACTAGCTGAGTCGATATACACATGTGTGTCCGTCCGTCCGTCCGTCCGTCCGTCTGTCCATTATAATTTGTAAACACGATACAGGCCACAGTTATGGACCAATCTTCACAAAATTTTGCATGTAGGATGGGTTCTGGCCAATGAAGACCCCTATTGTTTTTGGAAAAGATTGGTTAATATTTAGGGGATGAAATGGACCAAATACTAAATTTTTGTCGGTTTTTCTGGTCGCTCCAGAGGCCGCAAGTATGGCCCAAACACCGCGAAATTTTGCATGGAGAAGGGTATCGGGCCAGAGAATAAGCATGCATGTTTTGATAAAGATCGGTCAATATTTAGCGGGTCTAATGGACCCTGACTTTTGTGTGAAAAATGACAAAATTTGTATTCTATGGCATATATATTTACTCCTGAAGGACATAGACCCGAAAAATTGATAGTATATCCAAGAGGAGTGGTTGACCTTTAAATTGATACCAATTATATTGTTTTATGTGCTCGGATGTGGGAGTTACACCTAAATATTTACAGGTATCCGTATATTATTTAGTAACCCATTATCACTCTGGAGAGCGGAACTATAGCGCTGATCGCTTTGAAATGTTCCATGAGGTTCCAGTTATGGTCAAGGACAACGCCTATAATTTTCGGTGATGATCAGATAATAATTTTGGAATGAAGTGGACCGAAAACTTATTTTTTATACCCTACACAACTATGTTGTCAGGGTATTATAGCTTTTTATACCCTACACAACTATGTTGTCAGGGTATTATAGCTTTGTGCAGCCCCAAATGTTTGTAACACCGCGAAATATTGGTCCTAGACCCACCTTTAAGTATACCGATCGTCATATCTCGACTAGCTGAGTCGATCTAGACATGTGTGTCCGTCCGTCCGTCTGTCCATTATAATTTGTAAACACGAGACAGGCCACAGTTATGGACCAATATTCACGAAATTTTGCATGTAGGATGGGTTCTGGCCAATGAAGACCCCTATTGTTTTTGAAAGGGATCGTTTAATATTTAGGGGATGAAATGGACCAAAAACTTTATTTTTGTCGGTTTTTCTGGTCGCTCCTGAGGCCGCAATTATGGCCCAAACACCGCGAATTTTTGCATAGAGAAGGGGATCGGGCCAAAGAATAAGCATGCCTGTTTTGACAAAGATCGGTCAATATTTAGCGGGTCAAATGGACCCTGACTTTTGTGTGAAAAATGACATAATTTGTATTCTATGGCGTATATATTTGCCCCTGAAAGACCTAGACCCAAAAAGTTGATAGTATCTTCAAGAGGAGTGGTTTACCTTTAAACTGATACCAATTATTGTCGTATGTACTCGGATATGGGAGTTACACTTAAATGTTTACAGGTGCTTACGTACTCAAATATTATTTAGTAACCCATTACCACACTAGAGGGCGGAAATATGGAAATATAGCACGCATCACTTTCACTAATATCCAGGTATGGTCAAGGACAACGCCTATAATTTTCGGTGATGATCAGATAATAATGTTGGGATGAAGTGGACCGAAAACGTATTTTTTGTTTGTTTTTTTCTAGTCGATCTACTAGCCACAATTGAAAGCCGAACATCACAAAACAACCCAAGTTGAATCTGGACAAGTAATTAGAAGGACTGTACTGAATATTAGTAATATTTGTGGACCTCTGGTGGGTCATGAGGGTGCAAACATCGCGAAATATTGCCCAAGCTCAGAATGTGGTACCACAGAAAGTTATATGTTCATGGAAGTTGTGTAGGGTATCATATGGTCGGCCCCGTCCGACTATACTGCTCCGCTCACTGGTTTTTTTTTTTTTTTGTTAATAGTCATGTAGGGGATGTCAGACTTTAGCTGCGTAGGACAAACAGATATGAGTGGTAACCACAAATCTTTGGTCTGAAGGCTTTGGAGACATGGCAATGCGAGCTTTTATACTTCGGCTTAAGCCAGCTCCTCCTTAACCGACCATAACGTTTGATTGATGTGCCATTCGTATACTTTTAGAAGCCGAAATACCATATTATAGAAATGTAGGTCAGGAAATGCTTTGAAATACTTATATTGATGATATTATGAATTTGAAACATTGTCCTATATGGAAAATATTCAGAGATGAAGCCTTTTCAGCTGGTTATGTAGTGATCGAAAGACCGATATAGCGTATGTGTGGTTTTTCATTTGTTAGCCACACTCATACGCCCCTATACCCAAATTGCTCCCATGAATAACCTGAAGCATTTAACAGAATATGCAAATTATAAATTTTGTAATTCTATTTACAAAAATGCTTTGTACTTTTTTAAATAGATTCTATCTATTAGCATGTGTTCAACCCAAGGTATTCGACATTTACATGTTTTATCCCTTGTGTGTGTGTGTTTAAATCCCTGCTGTTTGAACTTTTGCAACAAGTGAGCGTGTCAAATGTCAACATTGTATTTAGGTAATTTCATATTGTTGTTCACAAAGTTCTCTCCGTGTTTTTTCTTTTATCCATGTCTCTTGTGTGGTGTTCTATGTTGCCAGAGTTTTGTATGTCAATGACAAGTTTGTTTTCCGTCATAACGAACTCCTTGTTAAAGGTTGTGGTTGTTATTGTACACATTTGTGGTAAAAGGGCGTTGTGCCAGTTGCATTGTAGTTTCTCTCCTATGAATTCTCGATTTCATTCTAAATATATATGTGTGTGTGAGTGTTTGAACTTCTTGTTTATTTTCCCCATAGCCTATTTTATTAATATTTTTTCATAAGGATATTTTCTTCGATTAAAATAGAATTGGAAAAGTTTGTTTTGTCCCACCCGCGTCATAGAAACACATACATTAACACTCACCGAGTTTTGCGTGACTGATGACAACATTATGACACAAATTAATAATGTTTGCGGTGTTTATGTATGACATGGGGAGCGGCATAGACGTCAAAAGAATGAGGCCAATAAAACGCAAGTGAACTTTGAGGGTTGCGTTGTATTGCTCTAACAGGTAACCTAGATGTAGTTATCATTATGGCTAATTTCGATTTATAGAGCGACGAATTCGTGTTTTAATGAAGTTTATTAACTTTTTTTCTTTAATTTACTTTTCATAAGGTAGAATAAATTTTGATCATAACGGAAACCTTTAATTTATAATTTAAGAACATAGTCGCAGTTCCCAATCTTAGTTTCTGTTATTTGATCAGTTGACAGAAAATGTTCAATTTTAGTTCATGTCCTATCCTCACATCCATTTGAATGGATTGTATGTTGGAATATCGGTTTCACAGATGATAACAACGTATATTCAAACAGAAAACCAGTAAGGAAAGCAGTAAAGTCGGACGGGGCGGACTATATGATACCCTTCAGCACTTTGGGTATATTCAACAGATGAATCCTAACAGACGTCGCGTTGCAGAATGACATTTTACTGGTGCTTTAAGTAAAATGTCATTCTGCAACCGATACTAAATTTTTCATTTGACCAGATATAGAAGCTATATCTAAATCTGAACCGATTTCAGGAAACATCAGTTTAGATCCAATTCATTACGCTGTGCCAAATTTCATACAAATCGAAAGATGTTAAGGGAATTTGGTACAACATTTACATTAAATCGGACTAAAATATATGTGGGAGCTATATCTAAATCTGAACCGATTTTCACGAAATATAATACACATATTTCTAGGCCTAATTCATTACGCTGTGCCAAATTTCGTGCAGATCGAAAGGTATATATGGACTTTAGTGCCCCATTTTCATTAAATCGGACGAAAATATATATGGGAGCTATATCTAAATCTAAACCGATTTTCAGAAAACTTAACACACATCATTCTAGACCCAATTCATTACGGTGTGCCAAATTTCGTGCAAACCGAGAGATGTTTAGGGACTTTGGTGCACCATTTACTGAAAATCGGACGAAAATATATATGGGAGCTATATATAAATCTGAACCGGTTTTTAGGAAACTTAACACACATCATTCTAGACCTAATTCATTGCGCTCTTCCAAATTTCGTGCAAACCGAGAGATGTATAGGGACTTTGGTGCACCATTTATTGAAAATCGGACGAAAATATATATGTGAGCTTTATCTAAAACTGCACCGATTTTCAGAAAATTTAACACACATCATTCTAGACCCAATTCATTACTCTGTGCCAAAGTTCGTGCAAACCGAGAGATGTGTAGGGACTTTGGTGTACCATTTACTTCAAATCGGACGAAAATATATATGTGAGCTATATCTAAATATGAACCGATTTTTCCCAATTTCAACAGGGTTCGTCCTTGGACCAAATAAGTGACCTATGCCAATTTTCATTTGATTCGGATCATAAATGAGACCTTTACCTTGTTCACAAAAATAGATGGACGGACGGATAGACGGACGGACAGACGAACATGCGTAAATCGACTCAGAAAGTGATTCTATGCATATTCTCAAAAGGAACCATGTGTTTATCTCGTTTCATTTTGCACAAGGACATAATACCCTGTACCACAGTGTGGTAAAGGGTATAAATATATATACTAAAGATATTCGGGTTTTAAAATTTTATATACTTTGAAGGCCTTTCTAAGTTACTTCGGATCCCTTGACGAATATATGGTTGAACAAATTATTATAGTTTCCAGGCCTTTTGGATTCAAGCTTGGCTCAGACATTCATTACCATTTTGAAGGTACTATTTCATTCCAATTGATTGTATTTTAACATTTCGAGCTTACAGAGGGTAAAAAAACTCTCCGCAAATTATTTTGTATTCCCAAGTTTTGATATAACCAAACTATAAGTCTTGTCGATGTTGGGTATATATTGTGGAGATCCTACTCAAAATTTCTAAACAAAGGAGACTTAGATGCATGTTGGCGAACAAAAATAATTAAGGACCTTTTGGTACTCATCGAATATCATAATGACAGCAAGTTTCAACATATGTATACCCTTCACAACTATGTTGTCTGGATTTTGTAAGGCCGCGAAATATTGTTCCTAGACCCACCTTCTAGAATATCGTTTGTCCTATCCCGGATGTGAAAGTTATACGTAAATAGTTGATAAATACTACGTATTCAGATGTTGTTTAGTATTACCATTACCTCATTAGAAGGCTTAAATGCAGTGCTGATGGCTAGGAAATTTTGCTTGAGCATCCGGTTATTGTCAAGGACGATGCCTATAATTTTCGATTATTATCGAATGATATTTCGGGGATGAAATGGCCCGAAAACTTAATTTTTGTTTGGTTTTGTCATGTTTATAAGCCGAACGTCACAATTTGCCATGGGGAAGGCGATCTGACCAATTGACGGTCAATATTCAACGGAGTAATTTTTACTCCGGGTTTTCGAAGGTCCACACTTCATGTTTTGTCATAGACCCAATATAATGACCTGGTTTATTTTAGTTATTTAAAATGCCTTAGACACATTTTCCGTCTGAAGTTACTGTACTCCATCTGAAGTTACTGTACTCACCTACGAAGGTGACAACCTTATTGTTGAACTTCTCATCTCGAAATTTAGTGGCTAAATGACCTCTTGACGGAAACAAATTAAATTCAGTCCCTTAAGGTACGAATTAATTTACATGGTGTAAGTTACAATAAGAATCTTAGAGGACCCTCAGGTTTATACCTTTTTTCTGTGTAGATCCTTTCCTTACTGTTTTTGTTTCTTTTGGTTCCACATTATGGTAGTCATGCACAAAATGGGTATTTACTTCTTCAATTTCAACTTAATCCGAAAACATTATTCTATCTAAACTTCTTAAAATTCCACATTTTTACATCCAAATGTAAATACGTACAGGAAATATTTTTCTTGTTAACATACCGGTCGACATCCATACAGACAGATAGTACGAACATTAATCACAAAACACAAGAATATTCAATGAAGAAAAACTTTTTGTATTTGCCACGTCCACCTTAACATTTATGAGCGAGAGGGGAAACTTCAACATTTTTAATTACACGGACAATCAACATTTATACGGCAAACTAACGGAAAATCATTAACAGTCTGCCTAAGAGTTTTAGTTTTAAGGGAAATGAGTAAACGAAATTTTAATTAACTCAACAGAAAGCGATAACAAGTCTCAAGAGAGAGTGGGGAAAGAGAGAGAAATATACACACACAATTATTTATAGTTTTTATTGTTTCTGACAACTTGTAGACCTAATTATCTAGATAAATGACTTGTGATTATTTCCGACAATTCAATGTAACTTAAGTGAGGGGGGAAGTATGTTGTTTGTTGTACAAGATATAAAGGTGGGGAAGTAAGCCGATAGTAAAAAGGGGGTCAGAGGGGAATGGAGACTACTATATTATAAATTGCACCATATGTGGTGTATACAGTATATTTACCTTAGAATCACATATAGAAGAGTGCCCTTGTGAAAGCTGACTGATTTTTACCCCTTTTTTTCTAAAATTTGGCTTTTGTTGTACATATAAACAAGTGGAAAAGTGTTAAGTTCGGCCGGCCCGAACTTTGGCTACCCTCCAACACAGATATACTGACAGGTACTTGAAATGAAAATATAGGGATTATAGCGGATTATGTAAACCATAATACAAATTTCAGGAATGTATAATAATGGATGATTATACCCCAGCCTTATAGCTGATGATAATGTGCCTCGTCGAAATATTGGTTCTAGACCCCATGTTTTTTTTTGGACCAAATCCGTTTCACAAAATTTTAGATTTCATCCAAACTTTGCCCATCTTATTATTTATTCCAAACTTAGTTCAAATTCAAAGATGGGGAATATAGGTCCACTCCTTCTGGAACCTCCACACAAGGGCTAGGTCTAAATGCGACTGTAGTTCATTAGCATCTCCGCAGGAAAAATGATTACAACTGAGTCTAAGAACCAAACTCAAAACGCGGAACAAATCAGAAAACCATTTTAATATAAACAAGTGAAAAAACGTTAAGTTCGGCCGGGCCGAACTTTGAATACCCTCCACCATAGTTATACTGACAGATACATGCAATTAAAATATAGGGAACATACCAAAAAGTGGGAATATGCCGATAATTCTACAAACCGATTTATGTAAACCATTATGTACACCAAATACAAACTTCAGCAATTTTTAATGGGGATTTTTCCTAAAATTTGTAAGATCCAAAAAGTGGACTGATATTGCCTAAATGCCTGCCGATATATTTCATTATTGTCATGTTAGAGTTTTTTTATCACAATATCTTTAGAAGGCGGAATGCTTACAACAGATGGCTAAAACGTCTTTGTAGGGTAAAAATTGACTATTCTACGTAATAGTCGTTGGGATTGAAACAAATCAGATAACTATTTTAATATAAACAAGTAAAAAAGCGTTAAGTTCGACCGGGCCGAACTTTGGAGACCCTCCACCATAGAATACTGACAATTTTTTTAAATGAAAACATAGGGAACATACATATAACGACAATTCTTCCAATCGATTGTTGTAAACCAAATAGAAGATTCAGCAATTTCAGTGGGGGTTTTCCTAAAATCTCAAAGCCCTAAAATGTTGAAATATATTATTAACGCATAAAATCCTGAAAATACTCCAATTTAGAGGGCAATATTATATATGCGTTAAGTTCGGCCGGGCCGAACTTTGGATACCCTCCACCATAGATATACTGACAGGTACTAGAAATGAAAATATAGGGAGCATACTATAAAGTGGACCTATACCGACATTTCTAAAAAGGGATTATGTAAACCATAACATATATTATGGCTAATCGAAATATTGGTTCTACACCCCATGTTTCTTTGGACTAAATCCGTTACGAAAAATGTTGTTTTCATCCAAACTGTGTCCATCTTATTATTTCTTCCAATCTTAGTTCAAATTCAAATTTTTTATCTCGATATCCTCCGCAGGTGAAATGATTACATCAGAGTCTTAGAACCAAACTCAAAACGCGGAACAAATCAGATAACCATTTGAATATAAAAAAGGGGGTTATATGGGGACTACCCCAAAATGGGGGCGAATATTAATAATTTTTGATAGGGAGATTTGGTACCATATACCACTACAAAATACCAATTTGCAGCAAATTCGGTTGAATAACGCGTTCAATAACCCTAAAATACCGAAAATTGGGGGTACCCTTATATGGGGGCTATCCGAAAAAATGGACCTATATTCATAATCTTTTGTGGGGAGATTTGGTACCTATTAAGAACTCAAAATACTAAATTACAGCTAATTCGGCGGAAAAATACGATCAAAACCCCAAAAATACTGAAAATACCGTTATATGGGGACTACCAGAAAAAGTCGACCTATATCCATAATTTTTTTGTGGAGAAATTTATTACCCAATAGGAACCCAATAAAGCAAATTTCAGCGAATTCCGTTGAAAAACGCGGTCAAGAACCCCAAAATACCGAAAATTGAGGGGTACCGTTATATGGGGGGTACCAGAAAAAATTGACCTATATTTATAATTTTTAGTAGGCTTATTTGGTACCCAATAAGAACTCAAAGTACCAAATTTCAGCGAATTCTGTTGAAAAACATGCTCAAGAACCTCAAAATACCGAAATTTTGGGGTTACCCTTACATGGGGGCTGTCCGAAAAAATGGACCTATATTTATAATTTTTAGTAGGGATATTTGCTACCCAATAAGAACTCAAAGTACCAAATATCAGCGAATTCTGTTGAAAAACACGCTCAAAATACCGAAAA
>NW_026881250.1:0-10690 GCF_032173495.1 Musca vetustissima | reverse complement strand
CAAATTTGAAAACAATTGATATTGTTTGTAATAGAAAAATCGGGGGAATGTTCTGAAAAGAAATTCGAAATGAATGAGTGTACCGGATAGAGGAGTTAAGGGCAATAACATAATAAAATGGTAGGCTGGACAATGTCAATGCGTTTTGTTCGAAAGATAAAAATTATATGAACAAACTAAGATTTCCTTTCTAAACCCCATTGTGAACAGTGGTTACAAGTAGAAAAGTGTCCGAACGCAAATATATGTTTGTTTGGTTGATAGCAACTATTCACGTTGGCTAAAGCCTTTCCCTTTATTGAAAAAAAAATCTGGGTCGTAGTTCTTACCCTCCACCAGGAGCTGGATATTCAAAATACGTAAAATCGGTCGGGACTTTTATATGAATATATGTCAGGGTAAATTGCTGCCATGTGAAAGCGAAATACTAACTACAAACATTCAGATCAGAATATTGGACATGAACCTTGAACACACCAGGTGAACACGGGGATCTTTGTATGGGTGCTATGTAGAAACTGGAACTTTTCCTGAAATAGTTCTGCAAAGAACTTTTTTACATACAAAGGTAAAGGAATTTAAAATTACCATCACTGCGTATTGCTAAAATATAGTCACTCAAACATAAGTGGAAGTGTATTTTGGGAAATGCTCCAAGGACCATTAAAAACCTATAACAATCGACCGATATTTAAAATTTTTAATATGAATTTTTTTTATCCCAATGAGAAGTACGTCTGAAATCCTCAAAATACGTAAAATTTAGTACACCATTTTATGAGGCCAATAGAAAAACTTGGACCAATATTTATAATACTTACTTTGAAGATTTGACACACACTGAGAATTAAACATAAAATTTGAGCATATTCTGTTGTAAAACTTGTCCAAAATATCGAATTATGACGTACCGCTATATAGGGCCTAATCCGAAACATGGGTCAATCCTCCTAATTTTTCTATCATAGGATTTTCTATCAAAACATATAACAATAGTCGTGCTCAAACTCTGCAAAATACAGAAAATTGGGAGATAACGATATTTAAAGCCTATTTGAAGACAACCCTATATTATTGATTATTGTTAGTGGAAAGATTTTCTATCGCATGTGAATCCCAAATACTAAATTACAAACAATTCGGCTAAAAATATTGCCAAAAACACAAAATACCTAAATTTTTGGTATAGGGGGTATCAATAGGACAAAAAAGACTCGTGACGTTTTTGTAGTCATTACATGTCGTAAATCATGGATCTATGCGTAGGTGTCTGATAATAAAATAAAATTGATTGTTTTATTTTATTATCGGACGAGTCAAATCCAATGAAATTGGTCTTGGAAGTAGAAAAATGGTCATATGACGACTGATCCGCTTGAGCAATGTAGGAAGTCAATTGAGAGTGGTACAACACACACACACTATAATTTGTCTGAAAAAATACGAATAATAGAAGACCAAGCTCGTACACAGAATTTTCATTGCTAAAACAAACATTTTGTATGAACATAAATAATTTCGGAAGGGGTCCGCTCCTCCTGGGCCTTCATTCGGCATCAGGCACGTACACAGAGTTTCATTTCGGGGACGCCCGCTTGCTAAATAAATTTTTTTATGAATAATAATAATATCGGAGGGGCTCGAACCCTAGAGAAGGTCCCTGTCCACTATACAGCCCAACGTTTGCACACAATGATATTATCGCCAGTATATACAGATTTGCAGCATATTTTTGTTAGACTTGATATATATGTAGAGTCTCTCGGGTTTTAAACAATTTTTGGGTTCATAATCGTTGGAGGGACATAGTTCTTATTTTCATGCCCTCTACCATAGTATGGAGGGTATATTAAGTTCGGTTTTCCGTTTGTAATTCATCGAAATAATTATTTCCGACCCCAAAAGTATATATATTCTTGTCTGTCTGTTGCAATCACTCCAGCCTCTAATCGAATTGAGATAGATCACTAACATTTAGCATAGATTTGTCTTTTTCTGCATTTAAGCAGAGCTCCCATATAAGGGTATCCCCCAATTTTCGATATATTGGGGTTCTTGGGCGCTCTTTTCAACCGAATTCGAAATTTGGTAGGATGGGTTCTTTTTGATACTAAATTTCTTCACTAAAAATTCTAAATTATGGGTAACTTTTCCTGATAGCTCTCTTTTCGGTCCACTTTTCCTGGTGGTCCCCATTTAAGGGTACTCCCAATTATCGATATTTTGGGATTCTTGAGTGCTCTTTTCAATCGAATTCGCTGAAAGGTTCTAGAATGAACCTGTAGGTATTTTTATATAGGAGCTAGGCATAAATGCGGGCCAAATGTGGGGTAATTCCCATGCGAATATTGATCACTCTTAGTTATAGCCCATGTAAATTGCCGTACATTGAGGATTTTATACACATGTTACAAGCTATCATGCGATATCAATATCGGGCTACGATTTGGGGTTTTGGGCTCTTAGTAAAAATCCACATTAAAAATTGATAAAATTGGTATTTCGTATTATGGCTTACAACAATCGCTTGGTACAATTGTCGGTATAGGTCACTTTTCGGTATGTTTCATATATCCCCCCTCTATTCCTTACCTCAGAAGTCTCAATAGTATAACTTAGTTCCTCGCAATGGGAGACGTCATGGGAAGTTTTAACCACACTTCTCAATGTCATTCAATTTAATATAGTTCCACGTGGGGTTCGATTTTTACTTTCAAGTTCGGCCAAGCCAAAATTAAGGCTTTTCTCCTATCATGTCTTTTCTTGACATAACCTGATCCTAAGTGCATTCACAGCGATTTTTTCAAAAAAGGCTTCGGAGTATTTATATATAGCTCTAAATTTATGTATAGCCCTTCTAAATATTATGATACCGTAATCCCCCAAACTACTTAATTGAATTTAGACACTGCGAACTATCAATAGATCTTCCAATATATATATATAATCAGAAATTGTTCATTCTAGATCGTATGTATTTATTTTGGATCTTGAGAAGAATATTGTCGCATCCAACCGCTTACTGAATTCTAATCAGTAGATATTGAATTCATCCTCCGTCCAACCTGCCTACTGCAGGGGGTTCTAACGGGGGACGAATAAAAAGTTTATAACATATATGACGCGGAAACCATAATCTCAGTCATCTCTGCCGTATGAGACCAGATCACCCACCATGTTGGGATGAATGTGAAGATTTTGACCGCCAGTGTTCTACGATTAAAGGTCTCTTAATTGATTGTTAAGAATATTAGGTCAAACATAATCGTACAGCGGTAACCATATCCTCCCGACTTGGACCCCTGATTTTTATACCTGGGTCCTTATTTCGATATATATATATATATTCGTCCGATTTGATGTAAATTATACACCAAACACGCAAGGTTCAATCCTATTGAGAGGAAATTTGATTTGATATGGCGAACCTTGTATGATTACCTCGATATCGGATCAGATTTAGATAATGTTCCCATATATTTGCACAACGTACGAAAAGCTGACTTTTCTTTTCACTGCAATACTTAGATCATTAAGCTCGACTCGAAAGAGTATAAATAGTCACTTAAAAATTACTTTCAAATGATCACTGCCCTTACAAAGCAAAATTCAAATAACAAAAACTTATCAGATTTATTATTGGTCAACCTTACTCGGCATATGACCCATAGGCGAAGCTATTTTATTTCGATTTTTTCTATATAACTAATTCCATCTAATAACAAGACGTAATTCACCTCTTGAAACCACTGTTCTTAACAAACAGACGAGATAAATGTGCTAAAAGACACTCATCAAATACTCTTTAGCCACATGGACTACATCCTTCAAAAAATGATGCAGATGCATCAATTTGTCTATGGCGGACGAATTCTTTTTAGAAATGGCGGCTGCTGTACCCATCGGAACTAACCAGCACATACCATCTATCCGAGTGCACACAAACACCTTGACTATGGTAGGACATTTTCAATTCACTCGAAAGTGGTTAATTGTGAGGTATGTACTTCTCTACTCAACGTTAAGAGCAGTTGAGAGGGCAGGAGAGAGAGTACATGCAATGACTGTTGTGGCTGTTGAGCGGCTGTGTTAACGATCAATTGTTAGCTGATGGCAAGCTGATGTTTAGCCTTACGGCTGTTTACACATCCCTTTTATCCTTTTTGAAGGGTTTCTTTTTTGGCAAATGCTTGTATGCATGTTCCGATGTGATGCCTTCCTATTTGATTTTTTACGCCTCTATTATATGGCAATGCTATTTGTCAAATTGCGCTACCTTCAATGACACATTTCAGCGAATATTTCTGTATGTTCTCTTTTTGTTGTTATTGTAATCTAAAGAGGGGTTGTTTTGTTATTCGATTTTTTCAGATAATGTATTTTGTATATCATTGAATTTTAATTCGGCACAGATTTAAATTGTCGAGACATGTTCCGCGTTTGTGTTAACACTAAGGCGCTGCCAAATTCCAAATTACCCTCCAGTGCCTGGCCGGGGCAAATGATGAATGCAATTTCAAGGATAATTAACTTTCCACTAAATAGAATGTAGTTAGGTTCCGTTCCATTTTGACAGACAGAGTATTGCCAGTTTTAGGGGTAGGGATTCGAACGTTTCGAAATTAAAATCATATGTGGTTATTAATAAATGAGGTTAGGGAAATACCTCCCAAATCGAAATATGAGTTTTTTAAAAGGGGGTGAATGAAAACGAAATTTTGTAATTGAGGTTTGTGTAATTTGTCAATCATAACTTGTGACTTTTCTTGTTACTGCTACCCTAAGATGGGAATATTAGGAAATTTTGTTTTCCTTTCTTCTTAAGAAGAAGGAAGTTCTATGTGTAGAATAAGACGGGCAAATTTAAATATTATTAAACCACGAAAAAACTAATTTTTCTAAGGATTATATTTGTTTAACATATATGGTCAGTCAGGAAAATAATTTTTCATTACATATAATCCTTTTAGTTAAATCGGGATCTATATGTAGAATATGTCATATACCTTTGGTAAAAATTAAGCAATTATTCTACGGGATATTATAGTGAAAAAATACATACGATTAAAAAATATATTCAGCAATGGAAACCTGACCACATTATCGTACGATTAATACAGTCCCTGTGGGATAAGAAGTGATAAGAAAAATTATGCATACTAGTTAATGGAATGCTTTATAAAATATCAAAAATGCTAACTTTTATAGGACGTTATCTTCTTCTATTCAATTCATATTCAAACATCTACCACCAGCATACAGTTTCCAAATAACTATTTTTCTATTATTATTCTTTTTTTTTTTTTTTTTTGCTGAAACCAATGTTTCTGCTCAATCTACCAGTAAGCTGGAATGGCTTCAGTTCGCAGCATTCTTTGTTTGCTCAGCTTTGGGGCATTGTATGTAGAAAGATTTTCGAAACCCCTTCCAGTCTTGTTTTTATGAAGGAATCGTTTCAGTTGGTCTAAAATTCTATGTCAAATGGACAAAGTGATAGTAGACAATAATTTTCATATTCGTGTTTTTTCCCAGTATTTTTTTGAAATCTTGACTGCAATTTCAAACTGATAATAAATTCTGCAATCTATGCAAAATTTCATTTCAATCGGATAAACTTGGGTCTTTGTGTCACATTTGTATGTAATCTAATAAAATTATATATGAGAGCTATATGAAAATCTGGGCCGATTTAAAGAGCGCTGTCCAATGTGTCATCTTAATCAGACACATGTTGGTTCATTTTAGGCTTAATTTGACGAATGAAACGTATAATTATTTTCCTTTATATATTACTTTTTTTTTAAATTAAATTTTTTAATTAAATTATCCGCTCATAAAGTGTAAATAAATTTATTGATACGATACGAGAGAAGTGGCTCCCAAATGTCGCCTAGATCAAGAGCTTCAATTTCAGACCATTGACGTTTACGTTCTCAACACAATCATTTTTAAAGAAATATGGGCCCATCTATGACAACGAAGTAACAAACTGGCGAAAATGAAACATGGATTTATATTGGAAATATTATGTGAATAAGTTGTTTAGCTACCAAGAACTCGGAATGTCAAAGTATACTACCTATAAAGTATCTATAAAGAAATTGAAACTATCCATGGATGATCGAGAAATATTTATAATATTTGGTTAAGAGATTTGCCACAAAGTGAGAGATCAAAATATTGTGTCATGCAGACAAAAAGATAAATACTTACTGACAGATACTTCCAATGAAAATATGGGGAACATACCAAAAAGTGGACCTATACCGATAATTCTACATGTAAACCATTATAAAAATTCCAAAACGTGGACTGATACTGATAACGCATTGTAGAGTATAAAATCATCAAACTACTGCAATTTAGATTGCAAAGTTATATGAGGCTATGCTTAAAGAGGGACCAATATTGATTAGATAGTGTAGCGAATATTTAGGGCTATCATTATATGAGGGTTATGCCTAATTAATGTCCGATATATGTCAATTTCGAACCCAATATTTTAGTTTTGTATCTCAATTCTTTCCTTCAGGAGGTATCATATAGGGTGGAGATGCCTAAATGCTGGCCTATCGTCGGGATCGGGATTTTGTTAAGATTATCCTTAGATAGTCTTAGAATTCTATACTTTGTAGGGTAAACACTGACTATTTTGAGTAGCGACTATCCCCCATACTGTGGTAGAATACGTCTATATGGGGACCCCGACACACGGAGCAAATCAGTTAACTATTTGAATTATAAAGGGGGTCTTATGGAGGCCAGTCCCCATATAACTACAAAATACCAAATAACATCGAATTCGGTTGAAAACCGAGCTAAAAACCCTTAAAATAATACAAATTGGGGATATGGGGGTTACCAGAAACAGTAGACCGATATTTATAATTTTTAGTGGAGATGTATGGTACCTAATAAGAACCCACTGTACCAAGTTTCAGTAAATTCGGTAGAAACACGCGATCAAAACCGCCAATATACCGTAAATTGAGGGGTACCGTTATATGGGGGCTACCAGAAAAAGTGAACCCATATTTATAATTTTTAGTGAAGTTATTTGGTACCCAATTAGAACCCAATGTTCCAAATTTCAGCGAACTCTGTGGAAAACGCGCTCAAGGAGATGTCTAAATGCTGGCTGATATATTTCATTATCGTCAGGTTCGGGTTTTTATTACGATTATCCTTAGATATACTGAACGTCTTAGAGTTCAATACTTTGCAGGGTAAGCACTGACTATTTTGAGTAGCGACTATCCCCCATACTAGGCACCACACGGAGCAAATCAGTTAACTATTTGAATAAAAAAGGAGTCTTATGGGGACTACCCCAAATGGAGGCCAGTCTCCATATAACTACAAATTACCAAATAACATCGAATTCGGTTGAATACCGCGCTAAAACCCTCAAAATACCGAAAATTGTGGATACCGTTATATGGGGTTACCAGAAAGAGTAGACCGATATTTATAATATTTTGTGGATATGTGTGGTACCGAATAAGAACCCAATGCTCCAAATTTCAGCGAAATCAGTGGAGAACGCGCTTAAGAGCTCAAAATACAGAATATTGGGGGTGCCTTTATATGGAAGCTATGCCTAAACGTGGACCGATATAGCCCATCTTCGAACTTGACATGCCGGCAGACAAAAGATGCAGGATTGTTCGCTATAATATACCTCATGTTGTGTAAAAAATGCATATGATTATCTTTTACACACTCTAATTGAGAAGCTGTAGAATTTCCTCTGTCCCATATAAAGTGTGTGCAAATTGAAAACTTAAAACACATTTTCTGCAAAATCGTATTTTTTTTGAACGATATATACTTTATAGGGAAAAACAAAATTAATATGGGGGGTAAATTTATATTATTGTGGTATTTTCATACATGTCTCTGATCCCGTTCGGAAGGATTTTCGGTCTTTTATTTGAATTTTGACAATTCATAACATAACAATAACAAAAAAGATAATCGGAAAATATTGTATTTTAAACAAATTTTTAATACATGTATTTTGATAAAAAGGCAAATTGCTTTGTAAAGATTTTTATGTTTTTTATTCTACTTTTTATTCATAATGCTAGATTATCAAAATATTTAAAACATCTTTTTGATTTGATTAAAA
Source organism: Musca vetustissima (assembly GCF_032173495.1). Lineage (NCBI taxonomy): Eukaryota > Metazoa > Arthropoda > Insecta > Diptera > Muscidae > Musca > Musca vetustissima. The sequence goes on along the minus strand of NW_026881250.1, from coordinate 2,559 downwards.
TAACAAATTCAGCCAATAAAAACATTTAAATAGAGCCCGAAAGAAGAAATCTTAGTGTTATCTCTTTAAAATTTATTTAACACCCAAATTTTATTCACACAGATACATATGTATGTCCTTACACATATCGCCAGCAGGTTAGTAGAACACTTTTAACCTTATTTAACTTCCTCTATCCACCTCTACTTCCGTTTAGCAAGCACAGCTTGAGCTAAGCATAAAACAATAGAGACGCCCAGCACCCAAGAGCTCGACGGCTTGCTGGCTAGTTAGCCTGGTCGTCCGGCCGACCTACGTCTGGCTTCACAGTTATTTTGTAGTCGGTAATCAGATGTCGATTTATTTCGAATCTTTATTGGATGACTTAGTACAAGATATTGTTGCTTTGTTGTACAAAAGGGAAAAAGGTGTTAGTACGGATGTACGATGGTAATATATGATGGGTACTTGTGCGTGTGTGTGTGTCGATTTCGTACAATTTGCATTTGTGTGTTCCTAGCCATTCATTCACACCGATAGCTAAAATTTATGAATGAATTTGTTGTTAGTGTTTTACATTGGTTATCGGCTAGAATCCCGTCGAGTTATTGTTTTCGGTGAGTTTGCATTGAAATGTGTTTCTGGTGGGCCTGTAGTTTTTAGTAAATTGGTTTTGAGGGCGATTTTTTGGTGGCATTCTCTCTTTCTATCTTAGGCTTATGACACATTTCGTTTTTGTTGTAAGACCGCTTTGTAAGGATTTCGTCTTTGGGAATGGTTCATTGTTATGGCCTTAAAATTAATTACTTTTTTTCTGTCCTTCCCTCTCTTTTACATTTTTTGCTTTTTGGCTTGTTGTGGACTCATTTACACTTCCATGGTAATGTGGAAGTGGTACTGTTAGTGTTATGATTGAAATAAAAATAAAAAAATAACCGAAACGTCTTCTTGGAAGACATTCATGCAAAAGTTTTCCTTGGCTTATTTATAAAAACATTTGTTGAAATTCTCACTATTAACAAAACTACCGAAAAACAACAACTCACAACCAGGACAATTTTATGCTTAAATAAAACTTCAAGCACACCCCTTCCCCCCACAACATGGCCTAGCACCTGCTCTTCTTCAGTTTCATTCATTTGGCATTTTGTCGTTAATTGAGGACACTCTTGTGACAAGAGCTTGAATATTGTTTTCCTGACATTTTTTGTATTTTTATTTAGTTTCACAACTGTCATGACAATGTGACATTTATGACATTTAATATATTGCTTAATATTGTTAGCTCATATGCCCTTGGTGAGACTGTCAGGTAGGTAGGCCATCCACCCCCCAACCCGTTCGGTTGGAACACTCTTCAATGTGTGTTATTCGATTTCGTCACAACACCTTTAACTTTGGCAGCACTTCAAAATTATAGTGAAATGATTGAATCATTGGTTTATGATTTCTACCCCAACAACCTGAAATTGAAACCCTATTTTATTTATTTTTTATTTTCTTTGACACAAAAAAGGGTTATATTTTGCCAATAAATATGAAGTGTATAATATTAATGGTCTGATAAATTATTATTGAATGTGTGATGATATTTATAGTTTTTTCTTTTCAATTTTGTTTGAGTGAAGTAGAGAAAATAAATTAATTATTTACTGGAATTTGATATTTGGAAATAGATTTTTATTTAAAAATTTAAAAAATATAAAAAATTCTGTCCAGTATTGAAGATATGCAAATATCGATAATTTTCAAAAAAATAATATAATAAAGGAATAAGTAAATAATTCTGAAGAAGCCATATTTTTATTTAAAATATTCAAAATAATTTTATTTTGAATGAAAATAACCGCAAAAATCTGTTAGTGAAGGACCCAAGTCAGACCGGTGGATTTTATACGATACCCTACAAAATTTAACTGATTTTTTAACAGCGATTAATGAATACCGGTACAAAAATCTCTTTATTATCTGAAATCCGGTTCAAAAAAGCAGAAACCTAGGTCAGTTTTCAGCGAATATATGAGATTGTCATAATGGGATTTTTATTGTGAATATTTCAAGCGAATACAACTTTTTTTGGTTTTCTCAGCAAGGATCGGATAAAAGAGGAAAAGGACGATAAAAACATACGAATATCGATTTTTGGTCTTAGAGGACATTATCTATAATCTTTTTTTACCATTCACCACACCCTGGTAAAGGGTATTACGTCTTTGTGCATATGTTTGTAACAGGCAAAAGGAAACGAGATAGACACATGGTTCCTTTTGAGAATATGCATAGAATCACTTTTTAAGTCGATTTATGCATGTCCGTCCGTCTGTCTGTCCATGTTAAATTGTAAACAAAATTGCAGGTCGCATTTATGATCCGAATTGGATGAAATTTGGCATAGGTCATTTATTTGCCCCAAGGACGAATTACTCCATTGAAATTGGAGAAATTCGGTTCAGATTTAGATATAGCTCCCATATATATTTTCGTCCGATTTAATGTAAATGGTGCACCAAAGTCCCTATATACCTTTCGATTTGCATGAAATTTGGCATAGTGTACTGAATTGGGTCTAAAATGATGTGT
>NW_026881249.1:0-10766 GCF_032173495.1 Musca vetustissima | reverse complement strand
GTTTTCGATTTGCACGAAATTTGGCACACCGTAGTGCATTAGAGCCTAGAGTGATGTGTGTTACGTTTCGTGAAAATCAGTTCAGGTTTGCATATAGCTCCAATATATTTTTCGTCCGATTTAAGGTAAATGGGGCACCAAAGTCCTTATTTATCTTTCGATTTGCACGAAATTTTGCATAGTGTACTGAATTGAGGCTAGGATGATGTGTGTCAAGTTTCGAGAAAATCGGGTCAGATTAAGATATAGTTCCCATATATATTTTCGTCCGATTTAATGTAAATGGGGCACCAAAGTCCTTATATATCTTTCGATTCGCACGAAATTTTGCATAGGGAACTGAATTGAGTCTAGAATGGTGTGTGTCAAGTTTCGAGAAAATCGGGTCAGATTAAGATATAACTCTCATATATATATATATATTCGTCTGATTTAAGGTAAATAGGGCACCAAAGTCCCTACATATCTTTCGATTTGCACGAAATTTTGCATAGTGTAATGAATTAGGTCTAGAATGATGTGTGTTAAGTTTCATGAAATCGGTTGAGATTTAGATATAGCTTCTGACCAAATGAAAATATTAGTATCGGTTGCAGAATGACATGTTTGTGGATACAATTTCATTTTACTTGTCCTTTAAGAATTCGACGTCCGTTAGCATTCATCTGTTGAATATACCCAAGGAGATGAAGGGTGTTATATAGTCGGCCCCGTCCGACTTTACGGCTTTCCTTACTGTTTTTTATACCATTCACCACACTGTGGTACAGGGTATTATGTCTTTGTGCATATGTTTGTAACAGGCAAAAGGAAACGAGATAGACACATGATTCCTTTTGAGAATATGCATAGAATCACTTTCTAAGTCGATTTATGCATGTCCGTCCGTCTGTCTGTCTGTCTTTCTGTCTGTCTGTCCATGTTAAATTGTAAACAAAGTACAGGTCGCATTTATTTTTCGAATTGGATGAAATTTGGCATAGGTCACTTATTTGGCCCAAGGACGAACTCTATTGAAATTGGGAAAAATCGGTTCAGATTTCAGCTCCCATATATATATTAAACCGATTTTATATAAACGGTCCTTATATATGATACAGCCTAATCATTTAGGTCTAGAATGATGTCTGCCAAGTTTCGTGAAAATCGGTCCAGATTTAGATATAGCTCCCTATATAGATTCGTCCGATTTCATGTAAATAGCGCACCAAAGTCCCTATATATAATTCGATTTGCACGAAATTTGGCATAACGTACTGAATTGAGCCTAGAGTGATGTCTGCCAAGTTTTGAGAAAAAATCGGTTCAGATTTAGATATACCTCCCATATATAGTTTCGTCCGATTTCATGTAAATGGTGCCACAAAATCCCTATAAATCTTTCGATTTTCACGAAATTTGGCATAACGTACTAAATTAAGCCAAGTGTGATGTCTGCCAAGTTTCGAGAAAATCGGTCCAGATTTAGATATAGCTCCCCTATATAGTTTCGTTCGATTTCATGTAAATGGTGCGCCAAAGTCCACATATATCTTGCGATTTGCACGAAATTTGGCATAACGTACTGAATAGAGTCTAGAATGATGTCTGCCAAGTTTCGTGAAAATCGGTCATGATTTAGATATAGCTCCCATATATAGTTTCGTCCGATTTCATGTAAATAGTGCGCCAAAGTCCACATATATCTTGCGATTTGCACGAAATTTTGCATAACGTATTGAATTGAGTCAGAATGATGTCTGCCAAGTTTCGTGAAAATCGGTCATGATTTAGATATAGCTCCCATATATAGTTTCGTCCGATTTCATGTAAATGGTGCACCAAAGTCCCTATATATCCTTCGATTTACACGAAATTTGGCATAACGTACTTAATTGAGCCTAATGTGATAAATCGGTCCAGATTTCTATGTAGCTCCCATATATAGGTTCGTCCGATTTTATGTAAATGGTGCACCAAAGTCGCTATATATCTTTCGCTTTGGAAGAAAATTTGGCATAACGTAACGGCATAATATTTGGATAGAGCTTCCATATATATTTTCGCCCGATTTCAAGTAAATTGGGCATCAAACTCTTCATGTTAGTCAGATTGACATCAAATTTTGTACGTTGTGCAAAATTTCGTGCAAAGCGAAAGATATATAGCGACTTTGGTGCACAACCAAATTCAGGTTGTTATATTTGTGTACCTGAAAATACTAGAAGTCATGGCTGAGAAATTGAAGTCGGTGACCGGAATTTTAGAAATAAATTCTCGAATATAATAGGAGGCTGACTTCCCAAATTGCACTATACTTTTAACGAAACGCATAAGCCTAAATTAAAGTAAATCGAAAGAAAGTATAGCAGAGTTGTAACTAAAACGATGGAAAATTATTCTTAAAGCAGCGATTCTCATACATACAATATTCTGTCGATAGAACAGACATATTATCTTTAGAGGAACATCAATTCCATCGGACAAACATTGGGAGTTGTGTGCACCATGTACCTAGAATCGGACCAAAATGTATATGAGTTCTATGTAGCTCCCATATATAGGTTCGTCCGATTTTATGTAAATGGTGCACCAAAGTCGCTATATATCTTTCGCTTTGGAAGAAAATTTGGCATAACGTAACGGCATAATATTTGGATAGAGCTTCCATATATATTTTCGCCCGATTTCAAGTAAATTGGGCATCAAACTCTTCATGTTAGTCAGATTGACATCAAATTTTGTACGTTGTGCAAAATTTCGTGCAAAGCGAAAGATATATAGCGACTTTGGTGCACCATTTACATAAAATCGGACGAACCTATATATGGGAGCTACATAGAAATCTGGACCGATTTATCACATTAGGCTCAATTAAGTACGTTATGCCAAATTTCGTGTAAATCGAAGGATATAAGGGACTTTGGTGCACCATTTACATGAAATCGGACGAAACTATATATGGGAGCTATATCTAAATCATGACCGATTTTCACGAAACTTGGCAGACATCATTCTGACTCAATTCAATACGTTATGCAAAATTTCGTGCAAATCGCAAGATATATGTGGACTTTGGCGCACCGTTTACATGAAATCGGACGAAACTATATATGGGAGCTATATCTAAATCATGACCGATTTTCACGAAACTTGGCAGACATCATTCTAGACTCTATTCAGTACGTTATGCCAAATTTCGTGCAAATCGCAAGATATATGTGGACTTTGGCGCACCATTTACATGAAATCGAACGAAACTATATAGGGGAGCTATATCTAAATCTGGACCGATTTTCTCGAAACTTGGCAGACATCACACTTGGCTTAATTTAGTACGTTATGCCAAATTTCGTGAAAATCGAAAGATTTATAGGGATTTTGTGGCACCATTTACATGAAATCGGACGAAACTATATATGGGAGGTTTATCTAAATCTGAACCGATTTTTTCTCAAAACTTGGCAGACATCACTCTAGGCTCAATTCAGTACGTTATGCCAAACTTCGTGCAAATCGAATTATATATAGGGACTTTGGTGCGCTATTTACATGAAATCGGACGAATCTATATAGGGAGCTATATCTAAATCTGGACCGATTTTCACGAAACTTGGCAGACATCATTCTAGACCTAAATGATTAGGCTGTATCATATATAAGGACCGTTTATATAAAATCGGTTTAATATATATATATGGGAGCTGAAATCTGAACCGATTTTTCCCAATTTCAATAGAGTTCGTCCTTGGGCCAAATAAGTGACCTATGCCAAATTTCATCCAATTCGAAAAATAAATGTGACCTGTACTTTGTTTACAATTTAACATGGACAGACAGACAGACGGACGGACATGCATAAATCGACTTAGAAAGTGATTCTATGCATATTCTCAAAAGGAATCATGTGTCTATCTCGTTTCCTTTTGCCTGTTACAAACATATGCACAAAGACAAACAGTGTTGTGAAGGGTATAAAAAACAGTAAGGAAAGCCGTAAAGTCGGACGGGGCCGACTATATAACACCCTTCATCTCCTTGGGTATATTCAACAGATGAATGCTAACGGACGTCGAATTCTTAAAGGACAAGTAAAATGAAATTGTATCCACAAACATGTCATTCTGCAACCGATACTAATATTTTCATTTGGTCAGAAGCTATATCTAAATCTCAACCGATTTCATGAAACTTAACACACATCATTCTAGACCTAATTCATTACACTATGCAAAATTTCGTGCAAATCGAAAGATATGTAGGGACTTTGGTGCCCCATTTACCTTAAATCGGACGAAAATATATATGGGAACTATATCTTAATCCGACCCGATTTTCTCGAAACTTGACACACACCATTCTAGACTCAATTCAGTTCCCTATGCAAAATTTCGTGCGAATCGAAAGATATATAAGGACTTTGGTGCCCCATTTACATTAAATCGGACGAAAATATATATGGGAACTATATCTTAATCTGACCCGATTTTCTCGAAACTTGACACACATCATCCTAGCCTCAATTCAGTACACTATGCAAAATTTCGTGCAAATCGAAAGATAAATAAGGACTTTGGTGCCCCATTTACCTTAAATCGGACGAAAAATATATTGGAGCTATATGCAAACCTGAACTGATTTTCACGAAACTTAACACACATCATTCTAGACCTAATGCATTACGGTGTGCCAAATTTCGTGCAAATCGAAAACTATATAGGGACTTTGGTGTACCATTTACATTAAATCGGACGAAAATATGTATGGGGCTATATCTAAATCTGAACCTGTTTTCACGGAACTTGGCAGACATCATTCTAGAGTCAATTCAGTACTCTATGCTAAGTTTCGTGCAAATCGAAATGTATGTAGGGACTTTGGTGCCACATTTACTTTAAATCGGACGAAAATATATATGGGAGCTATATCTAAATCTGAACCGATTTTCTCGAAACTTAACACAGGTCATTCTTGACTCAATTGAGTACACCGTGCCAAATTTCGTGCAAATCGAAAGTTATATAGGAATTCGATGCCCCATTTACCTTAAATCGGACGATAATTTATATGGGAGCTATATCTAAATCTGAACCACTTTTCTTCAATTTCAATAGGCTTCGTCCTTGGGCCAAATAAGTGAGCTGTGCCAAATTTCATCCAAATCGAATGATAAATGCGACCTGTACTTTGTTCACAAAACTACATGGACGGACGGACATTCGTAAATCGACTCAGAAAGTGATTCTATGCATATTCTCAAAAGGAACCATGTGTCTATCTCGTTTCCTTTTGCCTGTTACAAACATATGCACAAAGACTTAATACCTCAAGGGTATAAAAATCCACGCTTATATAAATCTGTTAATTTCTCAAGAGATCTTCTTTAAAAATCTGTCAATTGCTCAAGAACTGATCTCTGAATATTCAAGGTCATATCGGCGGTGGTGGTAAATTTCAGAAACTTCCATTTACTACACATTATGTCTGATCCTAATGTTCAACGTCATGTCATTCCAGCTTTTTGAATTTGGCTACATGGCTGCAAAAGGTCGTGCCAATTGTTGACCTATGCTACCCCTAACAAATGAAAATCCCCCGTATTTTTTGAATTCTTTGCACATGACTGGCAGGCCATTGTTCTCAAATCCATTTCTTCTTCTTCTTTTTGGAAGGAAATAAGTTTGTTCTAATTTACTCAATAGCAACAATAACTATCGGCCAGCCAAGCTGCCAATGGGTCTTATTGAACGTTGAACATTGTCTGATATTCGGTTTGTATGTGTGTTAGTTCGATTGTTTTCAATTTCAAGTACAAAAAGATCCAAGTAAAGTACACAGAGTGGGTGTTATTTTTGGCAGGAGAGATGTCCATTGAAGAATGTTCGATGAAATGAATGAAGAAACAAATTTAAAAGAAACAAGAAGTACTTGAAGTCTATTGTGACACAACCACTTGTCAGTGGCTTTTGTTGTCACTGCAAACGCCTGAGTTGTAGACAACAACAACAACAATTTTTTTTGTTTCGTCCGACTGGTACTAAACAATTTTATTGTATTTGTTTGAATTGTTTTATTTTAAGAGGGCGATCTCAGTTGGGGCAAATTCAGGTTGTTATATTTGTGTACCTGAAAATACTAGAAGTCATGGCTGAGAAATTGAAGTCGGTGACCGGAATTTTAGAAATAAATTCTCGAATATAATAGGAGGCTGACTTCCCAAATTGCACTATACTTTTAACGAAACGCATAAGCCTAAATTAAAGTAAATCGAAAGAAAGTATAGCAGAGTTGTAACTAAAACGATGGAAAATTATTCTTAAAGCAGCGATTCTCATACATACAATATTCTGTCGATAGAACAGACATATTATCTTTAGAGGAACATCAATTCCATCGGACAAACATTGGGAGTTGTGTGCACCATGTACCTAGAATCGGACCAAAATGTATATGAGTTCTATATCTGAATCAGAACCAATTTATGCAAAAAGTTAATACTTCATTCAGTACCTAATTCAGTAAACCTGCCATCACTTTGGGTCAATCTGTCAAACATCGTGACTTGGATGAACTATTGTGAAATGGAAAAAACCTATATATGGGAGCTATATATAAATCGGAACCGATATTTTAATTTCAATAGGGTTCTTCCTTGGGTGAAATCGTGACTTGATTGAAGTATTTTGGAATCGGACAAACCTATATATTTAAGCTATATCTAAATCTGAACCAATTTTTTCCATTTCAATAGAGTTCGTCCTGGGGCAAATAAGTGTCTTGTCCCACATTTCATCTCATTCGGATCATGAATGCGTCATGTACTTTGTTTACAATTTAACATGGACAGACGAACGAACGGGCATGCATAAATCGGCTCAGAAAATGAGTCTATGCAGATTCTCAAAACAAACCATGGTTTGTTCAAAGACATAATACCCAGTACCACAGTGTGGTGCTATGAATACTGCAAATATTCAAAATCTCAAACTCTTGGATAATTTTTGAAAATTTGTGGTCCCATCAAAAAGTCCCCAGAAAAATACGAAGAGGAGGTACTTTGCCGAGTAGATCCATAGGACCCGTTTTCGCAATACATTTTGACTTACCATATTTAAAGTTCTAAACCCTTTTGGATTTTACCAGAAAGAGTGGACCGATATGCTGCATCTGCAGATATGATATATATTTGCTTGATTTCAGACAAATGGTACACAAAGCATACGATTGACATGCAATTTTTCAAAGATTTCAGAGGTATGTGTATGCGTTTTTTAATTGGTTCAAATATCTATGTAGATCACATATTTAGTTTCGCCCGATTACATTTCAATGGTTCTCCATATATATATATATATATATATTTATATATTACCACGTCCGACTTTTGGGCTTTCCTCACTGGTTTATAGTAAAATAGTTTACTGTTAGATTTGTCCCGTATTCTACCATAGTATGGGGGATATTTGTTACTTGTTCCTCCATCTAAGGATGACGATAATGACATATATAGGCCAGCATTTAAGCATTTCATCATATAATGATACCTCCTGAAGGAAAGTATTTAGATGCAAAACTAAAATATTGGGTTTGAAATTGAGCTATATCGGTCCTAAGATATACACATCCCCTCATATGATGATAAATCTAAATATTCGCATTCCTACACTAGGTATAGCCTCATATAGCTTTGCACTCTAAATTGCAAAAGTTTGAGGATTTTATACACATGTTTCACTCTACCATGAACTGTGAATATCGGTCCATGTTTTGGGGTTTTCAAATTTTACCGAATTAGATTTACATAAATCGGTTTGTAGATTCTTCAGTATAGGTCCACATTTTTGTACGTTCCCTATATTTTCATATCAAATACCTGGAAGTATACCTATGATGGAGGGTATCCAAAGTTCGGCCCGTCCTAACTTAACGCTTTTTATACCCTTCACCACACTGTGATACAGAGTACTATGTCTTTGTGTATATGTTTGTAACAGACAAAAGGAATTGAGATAGACCCATTGTTGCTTTTGAGAATATGCATAGATTCACTTTCTGAGTTGATTTATGCATGTCCGTCTGTCCGTCCGTCCATGTATTTTTGTGAACGAAGTACAGACCGCATTTATGATCCGATATAGATGAAATTTGGCACACCTCACTTATTGGCCTAAGGAGGAACACTATTGAAAATCGAATCAGATTTAGATATAGCTCCTATATATAGTTTCGTCCGATTGTATGTAAATTCTGCACCAAACTCCCAATATTGATCCGATTGAGACAAAATTGTACACAGAGTACTGAATTAGGTCCAAATTTATGCATTTGAAGTTTTGTTGGAATCGGTTCAGATTTAGATATAGCTCCCATATATAGTTTCCTCTGATTTTATGTAAATGATCCACCACACTGTCACTGTTTGTTTGATTGAGACAAAATTTTGCATAACGTATATAAGTCACTACAGGTTGGCATCCGTATTGAAATTACTGCAGGTTGACGTCCGTGAAGTTTTCTTGAAATTGGTTTAGATTTAGATATAGCGTCCGATTTTATGTAAATGGAGCCCCAAAGATTGGCACAGAATTTTGCACAGCTTACTGAATTAGGTCCAAATTTATGTATACGAAGTTTTGTTGGAATCGGTTCACATTTAGATATAGTTTCGTCCGAGTTTATGTAAATGAAGCACCATACTGTCAATATTTGTCTGATTGGGACAGAATTTTGCACAGCGTACTGAATTAGGTCTGGATTTATGTATGCGAAATTTGGTTGGAATCGCTTGTGATTTAGATATAGCTCCTATATATAGTTTCCTCCGATTTTTCGTAACCATGCTTTCATAGTATATAGCTCCCTTATATATTTTCATCCGATTTCATAAAAATGTTGTACCAAGTAACTAAAGTTTGCCCGCTTAGGGCGAAGTAAAGCACAGCGTACAAAATCGAACATATAAGAACGTGTGTTGGATTTTGTGTCGAAGTGGTGGATGGCACGGTTTCTCAAATACGTCCATTTAAATATAGATCGTATACAAGTCTTGCTCAATGATTGGCATCAAATTTTTCATAACACATCCTATAGAAATGTTTTTGGGTCGCTGCAATATGAGTAGAGACAGCATATATTTGTTCAAAGTCTATATCAACTAACTGCTTTAATATTATTCATTATTCGAACATTAGCACTTGAATATCTAATTTACAAGCGACAATATTTACTGGATCTTTGTAACTGAGTGACTGATGTTCAACTATGTTTCAAATGAAATTAGAAAAACAAATAATTTGTAAAAAAAACCTATTGTGTATCAGACAAACACAGCATACGACGAGAAAATGATTAACATCAAACATGTTTGCCATATTAGTTTACATATTTGGGTAGAAGAACGACAAAAACTCATTTCATCTAGTATGGCCTTCGAAGTTCAGTACTAGTTACTGACGTTGTTGCTGGGTCTATATTGCACTTCATTTTAATGTAATTTAATTCGTACATGTGATTAGATCATGAACCTCGTTAATATCACTTACATACTCACACATATATATATATATATATTACCTCCCCAAATCTCCCTACCAACACCACACTACATATAATGCTGCCGTGGACTTTGTACCGATTGTTAGCTTGATATGAAAATATTTTTAATTAAAACGAAATTGTTGCTTTTTTTCTACATAAAAATTCAAAAAATAAAACAAATGTTTGAATGGAAATGGAAAATGAGCAGAGAAAATGAATGGGAAAAATGAAACATAGCCAGAAGAGGAAAGTTTAATTAACAAGAAATGCAACGTTCTCGTGGTGGTACACTTTATCAATAATGGAAAATAGAACACCTATGAAATGTAAAGAGGAAGCTAGAGAGTTAGCGGAATAATGAAACAAACAGATCCAAAAACAAAACAACAGCAAATGCCAACTAAAACTTGGTCATATTATGCTTAACACCAATGAATGAAAGAATGCATGCCAAAGTCAAAGAAAGCCAAATTGGATGAAGCATTTTTTAGAATTGGTATCCTTTAATGAAAAGCCAGAAAGGTGAGAAAGTAATTTACGTTCAGATATTCATTGAGTAATGGAATATTGGGAATGTAGAGGGCTATTTTGTAAAGCGGAAGAAATAGAATTTAATTAAAATTAAGGAAGAGTATTCCCACAAATACCAGCTATAGACGGAGATTTTTAAAGGAATATTTTTTTAAAAATTTCTAATCGAATTTTTTTGTTGAACTATAGGCGTGGATTTTTTAAAGAATATTTTTTGGTTGAACCAAAGGCGTGGATTTTTTAAAGGAATATTTTTTAGATGAACTTGGATTTTTTAAAGGAATATTTTTTGGAGAAGCTATAGGCGTGGATTTTTTAAAGGAATATTTTTTGGAGAAGCTATAGGCGTGGATTTTTAAAAGAAATATTTTTTGGAGAAGCTATAGGCGTGGATTTTTTAAAGAAATATTTTTTGGAGAAGCTATAGGCGTGTATTTTTTAAAGAAATATTTTTTGGAGAAGCTATAGGCGTGGATTTTTTAAAGAAATATTTTTTGGAGAAGCTATAGGCGTGGATTTTTTAAAGAAATATTTTTTGGAGAAGCTATAGGCGTGGATTTTTTAAATAAATATTTTTTGGAGAAGCTATAGGCGTGGATTTTTTAAAGAAATATTTTTTGGAGAAGCTATAGGCGTGGATTTTTTAAAGAAATATTTTTTGGAGAAGCTATAGGCGTGGATTTTTTAAAGAAATATTTTTTGGAGAAGCTATAGGCGTG
>NW_026881248.1:0-10854 GCF_032173495.1 Musca vetustissima | reverse complement strand
AAGAAGACCACTTGGTCTTCTATGAAGAAGACCACTTGGTCTTCTATGAAGACCACTTGGTCTTCTATGAAGAAGACCACTTGGTCTTCTATGAAGAAGACCACATGGTCTTCTATGAAGAAGAATAGACCTATTGGTCCTTCTATGAAGAAGACCTTTTGGTCTTCTATGAAGAAGACCTCTTGGTCTTCTATGAAGAAGACCTCTTGGTCTTCTATGAAGAAGACCTCTTGGTCTTCTATGAAGAAGACCTCTTGGTCTTCTATGAAGAAGACCTCTTGGTCTTCTATGAAGAAGACGTCGTCTATGAAGAAGACTTCTTGGTCTTCTATGAAGAAGACTTCTTGGTCTTCTATGAAGAAGACTTCTTGTTCTTCTATGAAGAAGACTTCTTGGTCTTCTATGAAGAATACCACTTGGTCTTCTATGAAGAAGACCACTTGGTCTTCTATGAAGAAGACCACTTGGTCTTCTATGAAGAAGACCACTTGGTCTTCTATGAAGAAGACCACTTGGTCTTCTATGAAGAAGACCACTTGGTCTTCTATGAAGAAGACCACATGGTCTTCTATGAAGAAGAATAGACCTATTGGTCCTTCTATGAAGAAGACCTTTTTGGTCTTCTATGAAGAAGACCTCTTGGTCTTCTATGAAGAAGACTTCTTGGTTTTCTATGAAGAAGACCTCTTGGTCTTCTATAAATAAGTCATCATGGTCTTCTATGAAGAAGACCTCTGGGTCTTCTATGAAGAAGACCTCTTGGTCTTCTATGAAGAAGACCTCTTGGTCTTCTATGTAGAAGACCTCTTGGTCTTCTATGAAGACATCTTGGTCTTCTATGAAGAAGACCTCTTAGTCTTCTATGAAGAAGACCTCTTGGTCTTCTATGAAGAAGATCTCTTGTTCTTCTATGAAGAAGACCTCTTGGTCTTCTATGAAGAAGACCTCTTGGTCTTCTATGAAGAAGAACTCTTGGTCTTCTATGAAGAAGACCTCTTGTTCTTCTATGAAGAAGACCTCTGGGTCTTCTATGAAGAAGACCTCTTGGTCTTCTATGAAGAAGACCTCTTGGTCTTCTATGAAGAAGACCTCTTTGTCTTCTTTAATAAAATATAATTTCCCCATAGAATATAATTTCATAGATAGATGGTCTTCTATGAAGAAGACCTCTTGGTCTTCTATGAAGAAGACATCTTGGTCTTCTATGAAGAAGACCTCTTAGTCTTCTATGAAGAAGACCTCTTGGTCTTCTATGAAGAAGACCTCTTTGTCTTCTATGAAGAAGACCTCTTGTTCTTCTATGAAGACCTCTTGAAGAAGACCTCTTGGTCTTCTTCAATAAAATATAATTTCCCCACCCCCATATCCTCCTTTAACGCTGCCAACCACTACAATTACCTTATTATTCATTTGCATTGCCTTCGAAAAGAACAAACGCTGCATAAGTGTATATATTTCGAGAATGCTTGAAAAAAACACATGAATATTCTGTAGAGTATTAGTGACAGAGTCAAGAAATTGGAAGCAAAATCTCTTCACTGTATGCAAATGTGTTGAGTTGAGATAAAATGAAATGAGAAAAAACGCTTTTTAAGTGATTGCAAATGTGAGTGAGTGTAAATATTATGGATGGCGGCGGGTGGTTGTGAATTATGATGCACACGTACACACACACTCACATCAAGATACAATGGAGTGAATGAGAGTAACAGTTTTCTCAACAATATTTCACAACACACACACGCGCATATCCTGGCATCCGCTATTACACATTTACACCACACACTTCCACACATGCGACGTCCTGTAGTTTCACTTCATGGCATTGTTTATTTATTTCATTATGCATCGTTGTGGTAAGGCATTTAAGTGTATTTGTATAAATATACACCGGTAAATATACTCCATTCGCAAGTATGTGTGCATGAAGCAATGTAAATAAACATACATTTACTAACTGACTGACTCAGTGGCTGTGCTACGCAAAACTGATAGTCACTGTTGTAATGGATTTACATGAAACTATTTCAAAATCCAAATTTTTATTTTTTAGGGAAGTAAGAACAAAAAAATTAAAAAAAATTGTATAGTATTTGGTTGCTATATAAATAATAGCTCAGAGGAAGCGGATGTATATATTAGATACAGAAGAAACCCATTTGTGAAACCATTGTGAACAATCATGCCTTTTTGATTTTTGACAATGGTGTATTCTTTAACGACCTCTAGAAATGCGTCTGTCTAAAAAAAGATTTTAGCATATCCAAATTCTCAAAATACCAAATATTGTTAGGGCTTCAAATAAGTTCACTTTAGAGATAAGCAGATGAATTTTATAGATCTAATCTTGTGCAGGTATCTTCAAAAGATTTGCCAATATAAATAATTTTCTCAGTACTTCTATAGGTAGAACACTTTTATATTGGTTTTCTTTAGAGAACATATTTTAATACTTGAGGATCACTTTGCCGAATAAAAGGACCTATGTTAGAGGTAAACCTTCTATGCACTCAAGCTCCTAACTACTTAACAACATTTCGTGACGATGAAGATCGCTGACCACGCATTTAAGTTTTTTTATGTGCGGGAATAAAAAAAGTCAAATAGTATCAAGTCAGGGCAGCACTGCGGATGACCTATCACTTTCACATTTTGTCCAGTCAAAAAGATGAGGGCTTGATCATATAAGTGAGAGATCGTATTGTTATGATGCACAATAATTCGGCGCCTCATCTTAGCTCCACAAATGTCTGTGAAAAAGAATTGACCTACTCTCTACGTTGAAAGGCGAGACCCATTGCTTCGAAGTGCCTCTTCAACGAACAACTTTCACTGATGTTTACTAGTCTTCGAAGGCACAAAGTGTCGATATATGGTTTGTTTTGATCTTTGAGACATACATATATCACATACATATAGTTTCATTCGATTAAGAAAAATGGAGCACCAAAGTCCATAAATATCTTTCGATTTGCACGAATTTTGGTACAGCGCACTGACTTAAGTCGAGAATATGTTTGCATAGTTTCGTGAAAATCGGTACAGATTTAGATATAGCTGTCATATACATTTTCGACTGATTTATATATAAATGGTGCACCAAAGTCCCTATATATCTTTTGATTTTCACGAAATATTGCATTGTGTACTGAATTGGGTCTGAAATGAAATTTTTTAAGCTTCAAGAAAATCAGGTCAGATTTAGACATAGCTCCCACATATATTTTCATCCGATTTAAGGTGAATGGGACACCAAAGTCCCTATATATCTTGCGTTTTGCAAACAATTTCGCATAGTGTAATGAATTGATTCTAGAATAACGTAAGTTAAGTTTCGAAAAAATTGCATCCGATTTAGATATAGCTTCCATATTTTATGTTAATGGAGTACCAAAGCACCTATATATCTTTCGAATTGCACGATTTTCTGCATACCGTACTGAATTAAGTCTAGAATAATGTGTGCTAAGTTTCGTGTAAATCTGTTCAGATTTAGATACAGCTCCCACAACTATTTTCGTCCGATTTAATGTAAATTGTGCACTAAAGACCCAAAGTTTGGCCGATTGGCACACGATTTTATATTATAAACATATGTGTGTCAAGTTTTCTTGAAATCGGTTCAGATTTACATATGGCCCCTATATACTTTCGTCCGATTTTAAGTAAATGGTGCGCTAAAGACTCAATTCAAATCTGTGGCAAGTTTCCTTGAAATCGGTTTAGCGAATAGCGTGTGTAAAATTTGTTTTAAATATTTTTAAATAATTTAGAAAAGGTTGCAGAATGACGTTAGTCGGTTTACTTATAGATAAAGATCACATTTAAGTTCGTTCAATTTGATGTCAATGTTCCTTCGAAAAGGCGACGTCTGTTAGGACACATATGTACAATATACTTAATGTGGTGCAGGGGATCATATAGTCGGCCCAGTCCGACTTTATTACTTTCCTTACTGGTTTTGTTGAATAGTGGTCAAAACAGTACATCTCCATCACTAATCATATGTACATATTTACAGGGTTGCCCATATTCGACGGACCCATCTGGCAACGCAATAACTTTTGACAGAGATGTCACATCGCTTAATGACATACCGCGTTTGAAGCGTCAGTCCAAACAGATTTTTACCATGAATCAATGTTGAGAGGTCCCCAAGAACATCCCAAAAACGCCGTTCTCAGCAGTTGGGCATGGCTCGGTCCACTTTACAACGGATTATGCGCTCCACCGCACACAAGTCGCATAACAATTGATTTTCTGAAGAATTTGTTTCCGGGCCGTTTGATGTCGAAAAGTGATGATTTGGACTGGCCACCGCGTTCGCCCGATTTGACGCCGCCTGACTTATTCTTGTGGGGATATTTGAAGTCAAAGGTTCACGTTAACAAGCCAATGACCGTAGAAGAGCTCAAGGACAACATTCGTGAAGAAATAGCCGCTATTTCGGCCGAAATGTTGGCAAAAACGATGGAAAATCCAGCAAAACGGGTACAATACGTCATCAACGCCAGAGGCGGCCATTTGAGAGATATCATATTCAAAAATTGATGTAAACAAATCTACTTGGAACAAATTTTATTTTTTCTTTGATTAAAAAAAACATGGGTCCGTCCAATATGGGCAACCCTGTATGTGTATGTGTGTGTGAATAGCTGTCGTGTAAAAGATTGACGATTCTTAATTACCATGTCGGGAGGTGTAATGATTCAATAAATTTTCTTAGAAGTAAATTTGACTTTATTTATGTACGCAAAAAAGCACTACAGTACAGTCTAAGGATCGCTTGATATTGTTTTTCTACTATTTGTTCCTCTTATGAGCGTAGAGTTTCCACAAATTATTAATATATTCATCGATTATTCCTTGTGTTGGTTTTTTTAATCACTTTTTTTAAACTTGCTAGGTGATAATTGGTCTATTGTTACTTGTCCAATGTGGTAGGGCTGACATCTATAGTTGCCTAGAAACAACACCTCCTTGAATTTGTGTGCAGTGGTTTGGGTCCTTGCTTATTTAGTGTGGCTACTATATCTCCTGCCATTCCTATTTTGTGTTACCTTTGTGTATTGATTTTTAAAATGCCTGGGAATTTTGGTTTCATTTCATGTGGAAAAAGTTCATCTGGAAAAAGTACATTACCGTATTTGCATCCCTAGAAATGTTCTATTCTCCGGTTACTCAATTGAGATTTGCTCCCGGACCTATCGATTTGATTTTAAACATATTTTAGTCTTTTTTCTGAACAATTGACTTGACATTTTAAGTTACATTCTATTTTTTTCTGATTGTACTAATTTTTATCCAATTTTACTGTAATGTCACAAAAAAAATCAAAACTTGCAATGACATTTAAATATTTATTATTGCTTATAAAATAGATTACACTGTACATTAGAGATGATTTTAATACCCAAACTAAATGACAAAAAAAGAACAGCTATGAAAATGTAGTTAAACATTTTTTCGACAATAAATAGAATGCATTCTCACTCTCTATTCATCGTATCCAACATTTTGACTTTGATCAATGAACTGAGAACTACATGCAATATTTTCCCCCATACACACACACACACATACGACGAAAATGCAATTTTCTTTCACAAAGAAAATTGTAATGCTAATGCATATGTGGGCGAGATTGTTATATACTGGAAGAGAATATTAAAAAGTGATGAATTAAAATGAGAAAATATGTGTCATGACAAAGCAAAAGTCAGGTTTTAGAGAAATAATAACGAAGAATGACAACAAAAGGTCAAATTCGGGGATATAGTTTGTGTGGCATACAGATTAGATAATATTGAAGTTCAGTATAAAATAATCTACAGAAGAAAGAAGAAAAAGACGAAACTGCTATCGGAGATCTCCATCTAGGAACTCTAATGTCGATAGAGTTGTGTGTGGTTTAGAAGATTGAAAGTGCTGGATAAGAATGAATTGTATCCACAGAATACGATTAATATCACACTTCCACTTCAAATCATCTGAAGGCACCTGACGTTATAATAACCAACCAGTAAGGAAAGTAGTAAAGTCGGAAGGGCCGACTATATTATACCCTTCACCACTTTGGATATATGAATCCTAACAGACGTCGAATTTTTAAAGGGGAGCTATATCTAGATCTGAACCGATTTTCACGAAACTTAACACACATGAATCTAGACCTAATTTATTACGCTGTGCCAAATTTCGTGCAAATCGAAAAATATATAGGGCCTTTCGTGGACCATTTACATTAAATCGGATGAAAATATATATGGGAGCTATATCTAAATCTTAACCGATGTGCAGGAAACTCAACACACATCATTCTAGACCTAATTCATTACGCTGTGACAAATTTCGTGCAAATCTGCAAATCGAAATATATATAGGGACTTTGGTACACCATTTACCTTAAATCGGGCGAAGATATATATGGGAGCTATATCTAAATCTGAACCGATTTTCACGAAACTTAACACACATCATTCTAGACCTAATTCATTACGCTGTGCCAAATTTCGTGTAAATCGAAAGATATATAGGGTCTTTGGTGTGTCATTTACCTAAAATCGGACGAAAATATATATGGGAGCTATATCTAAATCTGAACCGATTTTCAGGAATCTTAACACACATCATTCTAAACCTAATTCATTACGCTGTGTCAAATTTCGTGCAAATCGAAAGATATGTAGGGACTTTGGTCCACCATTTACAATAAATCGGACGAAAATATATATGGGAGCTATATCTAAATCTGAACCGATTTTCACGAAACTTAACACACATCATTCTAGACTCCATTCAGTACGCTATGTCAAATTTCGAGCCCATCGAATGATATTTAGGGTCTTTGGCACACAATTTACCTTAAATCGGACGAAAATATATATGGGAGCTATATGTAAATATGAACCGATTTTCACGAAACTTAACACACATCATTCTAGACCTAATTCATTACGCTGTACCAAATTTCGTGCAAACCGAAAGATATTAAAGGACTTTGGTGCACCATTTACATTAAAACGGACGAAAATATATATGGGAGCTATATCTAGCTCTGAACCGATTTTCACGAAATTTTGCACACATCATTCTATACTCCATTCAGTACGCAATGGCAAATTTCGTGCAAATCGAATGATATATAGGACTGAAAATCGGAAGAAACTAAATTTTACGCACATCTCTCTACGATAAATTAAGGCACCTGACGTGATAATAACAAAACATATGAATAGCTCGATATAGCACCACTCAGAGGAAAAAGGGCAACACCACATAAGCAAAGATACCAACCACTACACAACATTTTAGGTAAGCGTTTTTTTAGACAATAATAGATGGCAGCCCCAGAACGTATGGCAGACTAGTTAAGCCAAGAAGTGTAACAGGAAAAAATAGATAACATTCTTTTGAAGGATCTCTACCAAATAAGGGCTGTATTCGATTTCTTCAACTGACAATAATAATGATCTGAAGAATAATTCTACAGGGGTTTATAGGATATTCTACATATTATAGAAGAGCTGAAATAAATTTTAAATTGCAGAAATACTAAAGAAAGCCAGTCTGACCTCAAATCGTGTGTAAAATTCGTATCTAAAGACTTGCTAGACTTAAGCTAGTTGTTTAGGATGTTTTTTAAGACTAATTTTTAACCTTCTATAAGAAAGCCTATTTGTGTACGCGTATTGCAGTACCTGACTACAAAACCACGCGTCCCAGGTTCAAATCAAGACAAAGAAAGAAAAATTCAAAGTGATTATGGAATATTTCTAAACAGAAATGTCAGCCCCTGACATTTTAATAACCCCACCCGGTATCAACATATGAGGACAACACAAACTAGGAATAACAAGAGATATCGCAATTCGGTGGAATTGAAGTGAATCCGAAGCCCCCTGACATTCTAATAACCAATCACAGCATCAACATCAGAGGACGACACAAAACAGGTATGCCAAGAGATGGCGCTGTTCGTAGGAGGGTGATCCTAAATAAGCAAGGACTCCAACCACTGTAAAAAATTCGTGGCGGTTTTTTAGGCAACAATATAAGAAGAATTTCCGAACTTCAATGAGACCTTGCATTATAAATTATCTTATCTTCTATAAGAAAAGTCCGTCTGGTATTCTATAGAAATCTTTATATTATATACAATGCCTTCTAGTCTTCTATAAGACCCCTGACATTCTAATAACATGAGGATAACACAAAATAGAAATGCTAGAAAATGGCGCCATGTAGAGGAAAATGACAACACTAAATAAGCAAAGATTTTAACCACTGGACACAAATTCATGGAGGTGTTGTTTCTAGGCCACTATAGATGGCAACACATAGCACAGGTTACAGAAAACCAATCATCAACTGAGCTAAAAACAAAACCAGAAGGACAGACGGTCGAGTAATATAGCGATGTCCAGGAAAAAATTAGAGAAGACATTCTTAAGCTAATTTCTGAATGTCTATGAAAAGTCCTTCTTGTCTTCTATAAGAAATACGAAGACCTATTGGTATGTCTTCTGGTGTCCTATAGGAATGGCAGAAGGAAAATCGCAACAAAGACAACATCAACTGCATAAAGATAAAAAAGGCTTTTCTTAAAAAAATACCCTTTAACTTTCTACATGAAGAATTTTCTTATCTCTAAAAAGACTTTAAGAATCGAATTTCTTTCTGTAGTTTTCTCTAAGAAAGACTTCTTGTTCCCTATAAGACGGGTTTCTATAATATTTTTTTACCCTTCACCACACTGTGGTACAGGGTATTATGTCTTTGTGCATATGTTTGTAACAGGCAAAAGGAAACGAGATAGACATATGGTTCCTTTTGAGAATATGCATAGAATCACTTTATAAGTCGATTTTTGCATGTCCGTCCGTCTGTACGTCCATCCATGTATTTTTGTTAACAAAGTACAGGTCGCATTTGTGATACGATTTGGATGAAATTTGGCACAGTTCATTTGTTTGGCCCAAGGACGAACCCTATTGAAATTGGGGAAAATCGGTTCAGATTTAGATATAGCTCCCATATATATTCGTCCGATTTTAGGTAAATGGTGCACTAAAGTCCCTTTATAACCTTCGATTTGCACGAAATTTTGCACAGCGTACTGAATTAAGCCTAGAATGATGTGAAAATCGGTTCAGATTTAGATATAGCTCCCATATATATTTTCGTCGGATTTTAGGTAAATAGTGCACCAAAGTCCCTACATATCCTTCGATTTGCACGAAATTTGGCACAGCGTACTGAATTAAGTTTAGAACTATGTGTGTTAAATTTCGTGAAAATCGGTTCAGATTTATATATAGCTCCCATATATATTTTCTTCCGATTTTGAGTAAATGGTGCACCAAAGTCCCTATATATCCTTCCATTTGCACGAAATTTGGATTTATAGGTAAATGAAAAACTCATAACGTGACATACTGAAATAAGTGTAACCTAACATGTGGCAAGTTTCGATGAAATCGGTTTAGAATTCGATATTTTGCTTTAAATTTATTTACATAATTTTGTTCCATTGTAAGAAGCATCTCTATATCTACCTAAAATTTAGTATAGGTTGCAGATTGACAAAATTGCGACGTCTGTTAGGATTCCATCTGTTGGATATACCTAAAGTGGTGAAGGGTATCATATAGTCAACCCCGTCCGATTTTACTACTTTCCTTACTGGTTTTTTGTTAAGAACTTCTAAATTTATTAAGAACTTCTGGTCAGTTAAGAAAGGAAATTCTAGTCCTATATAAGAAAATCTTTTGAGCTTCTTTAAAAATACTTTCTACATATGTCTGTTTTAATCTTCTATAAAAAATATTTTCTGTCTTTTCTAAGAAAGCCTTCTTGTCTTCTATTAGAAGACTTTTTCCCTTTAATAAAAATAGACTTTGGCCTTCTATAAGAATAAGGAGAATTCCTTTTGGTATTCTATTAGAAGTCCCCTATAAGAAAACTCTCTGGGATAGTATTAAAAAATGCCTACAGGTATACATATATGTCTTCTGGTCTTCCATAAGAAAAACTTCTATTTATCGATAATAATAACTTCGGACCTTCTTTAAAATAAAGTTGCGATCTTCTGTAAGATCTCCAAAGCTTGAGCTTGATTATAAAAACTGCCTGCTTCTTTTAGATGTTCAAGAAGTTTTCTTATGGAACTCCATTTTTTTAGAAAAACAAGTGTTGTTCAGTAAATATCGCTTAAATTTGTGTCAAATAAACTTTTTTACTTCGTAGAAATTCCAATGAATTTATTTTAATAAGTCCTCAAAAGTCCTCCTTATTGACTATTTGAGGCACTGCTGCTTGTCGTCATAATCAACTGAGCACGTCTTTCCCTTCACTCTGTTCTATAAATGAACAGCAACATATATTTGCGTGCTTAAATTTCAAATGAATTTCTGATATACTTGCTTTAGTCGTCTATTGAATTTGCAACAATCTTCGATGATTTGGTATCAATTTCTCTCCTCTTTCCCAACTGGGGACCACCATTGTGAAACGATACCCTAGAGCATACACAAGAAGAAACAAGCAAAAAAGAAACAAAAACACTTGTTGAAATGTAGGCTATATATTCCTGAGGCGGCTTAAAGATTTATAAAGCCTTTTTCTGTATTAATTTCCATTAGACATGATATCTGTCGTTTACGCCTCAATGGCGCATGCAAGTCGGGATGTGATGAAACGAAAAAAAAGAAAGAAAATCAAATCAAATGATATTAGTATTGAGGTTCGGACCAAAAACGTCCTTCTAATTGAAGCAGGAAAAATCTATGTCCATTGAATATAAAAGAGGTGAAGAGAGAAAATGTTTTCGTGACATTGCGTGAGGGTCCAGAT
>NW_026881247.1:0-10926 GCF_032173495.1 Musca vetustissima | reverse complement strand
TAATGCTAAAGCCATAAATTGGGCGCCATTTTGCAATTATGAATTTTGGTGATTAAATATCCATGTCTATGTTCGGTTACAAAATCAAAGCTTACTCAGATTTATCATATTTATTTCGAATATAGAAATTAATGTTCCACATCATTTAATAATCTGTTTCAGACCATTATTGAATTGATTTAAAAATGGAGTATGGAGTATCCGATTAAAGCTAAAATTGACATAAGTTAACATCTTGTCAAGCCTGTCTAATATTTGAAAATGCGCTTCGCGTTACACTTTACCAAATCACGATCTAATACGCAGATGGTTGCGGTAAACTCCTTCCTACAATCCCCACAATAGGTAAATATTTTTATAGAGGAACTTTGGTTAATGTGGACTATCATTATATCCTTCACTACACTGTGGTACAGGGTATTATGTCTTTGTTCATATGTTTCTAACAGGCAAAAGGAAACGATATAGACATACTATTCCTTTTGAGAATATGCATAGAATCAATTTCTGAGTCGATTCTTGCATATCCGTCCGTGCGTCTGTTTGTCCATGTTAAATTGTAAACAAAGTACCAAAAACCAAGATAAAAAATAAGGAAGATCTTCGCCGATTGGCTTTATCCTAGTTCATACGATAGCTATACACTCACAGAGAAACGTGTGCAAATTTGAAATCGATTGGGTTATTAGTTTTTGAGTTATCGTGCCCGCCATTCGCAAAAGAGAGAAACGCGTTTAAAGTTTGAGAAGCCCTTTAGCCGTCACTTGATGCTGACACTATAAATCGGCTATATCTTCAAGAGTTCTTGAGATTTTCACTTGAAATTTTGTAGAGACATTTGACCCTGAGAATGGGGGGGGGGTCCCCTTAAGCCTATTAAGTGACCTGTGTGTGTTGGGCAAATATTAATAATTTTTGGGCGAGAGGTCTGTTACCATATACGACTACAAAAAAACAAATTACAAAGAATTTGGTTGAAAAACGCGCTCAAGAACCCCAAAATACCGAAAATTGGGGGCTACCCGAAAAAATGGACCTATATTTATAATTTATAGTGGAGAGATTTGCTACCTAATAAGAACTCGACGTACTAAATTACAGTCAATTCGGTCGAAAAATACGATCAGAACCCCCAAAATACCAAAAAATTTGGGAGTGCCGTTATATGGAGACTACCAGAAAAACTGGACCTATATTTAAAATTTTTAGTGGAGTAAATTGGTACTCAATAAGAACCCAATGTACAAGATTTCAGAGAATTCAGTTATAAAACGAGCTCAAGAACCACAAAATACCGAAAATTTGGTATACCCTTTTATGGGGACTATACGAAAAAATGGACCTATATTTATAACTTTTAGTAGGAAGATTTTCTACCCAATAAGAACTCAAAGTACCAAATTTAAGCGAATTCAGTTAAAAAACGCGCTAAATAAACTCAAAATACCGAAAATTGGGGGTACCCTTATATGGGGACTATCCGAAAAAATGGACCTATATATATAATTTTTGGTAGGGAGATTTGCTACCCAATAAGAACTCAAAGTACCAAATTTTAGCGAATTCAGTTAAAAAACGCGCTAAATAAACTCAAAATACCGAAAATTGGGGGGTACCCTTATATGGGAGCTATGCCTAAACGTGGACCGATTTTGTCCAATTTCAATAGGGTTCGTCTTTGGCCCAATTAAGTGACCTGTGCGAAATTTCATCCAAATTGGATCATAAATGCGACCTGTACTTTGTTAACAAAAATACATGGACGGACAGACGGACGAACAGACCTACATGCATAAATCGACTCAGAAAGTGAATCTATGCATATTCTCAAACGGAACCATGGGTCTATCTCGATTATTTTTGCCTATTACAAACATATGCACAAAGACATAATAGCCTGTACAACAGTGTGGTGAAGGGTATAATGATCAATATTGGTAAATTTTTTTGGTTGGCTCCCATATTTTGAGGATATTGGACAATTACCACACAGAGTGACAGATATTTGAACCAAAATATGTTTTTTTTTCGTTTCTTAAGAATCCATTTGAATAGTCACAAAATAATTGGTGTTATCATTTGATACGATTTTATGTTACTCTCCATACATACATGAAATTCAAGAAGAATATAATATTTTGACAATTTATTACAATTTTAATATATATTTATGTGACCCAAAATTGTACTACTATTAATAACAATTTATATAAAACCAGTGACAGAGCAGAATAGTCGGACGGGGCCGTCCATATTTTATCCTTCGTAACTACCAAAGAGCTCTAAGTTTCTGCGGATCTATATTCCGAGCCTGGGTAATAATTCGCGATGTTTCTAATGTCGTCGTCGATTAGAGGTCAGCAGCTTCTCGGAGACTTGCTTTCCCGGAGTAAGAATTTAATCCATAAAATTCTAAGTTTATTATTTTACACAAACAAGTTTTGGTTCATTCGACCCGCTAAACATTGATCGCCTTGCCCATGGAAAATTTGTAATGTTCGGCTAATAATTGCGTCTAGAGCGAGTATATAACTAGACAAAAATAATATTTTCGGTAAACTGACCATTATAAAAAATAATAGGCGTAGTACTTGACCATAACCAGAACCTCATACAAAATTTCCTAGCCATTAACGCTACATTTCCGCCGCCTAGTATGGTAATAGTAATACAAAACAATAGCAGAATACATAGAATATAGAATAGAATCTGTAAAGTATCAGTATAACTATCACATCCGATTACGGATAAGGTCTATATCCTTCAGGATTAAATATAAACGCCATAGTATGCAAATGTTGGTCCATTTGACCCAATTAATATTTTGGCCGATCTTCATCAAAACCGTTAAGCCTGTTCTTTTGCCAAATTCGACCAGATTCACGACCAGATAAAAAATAAAGTTTTTGGTACATTTCATTCCCTGCCTAGAACCCGTCCTACATGCAAATTGTCAAAATTTTTCTTCAAATCTGTTGCTGAAAACCAAAAGTGAAAAACTCAGTAAATATTAGCAATGAAATTAAAATTTTATCTCAATCGGATAAAAATTTGGTGCACTATTGTAAAATCGGACAAAACTAAATACGGAGCTAAATCTGGACCGATTTTCAGCAATTTTTGTTTGTCTTTGGGCCAATAAATGAACTGTATCAAATTTCAACCAATTCGGATTGTAGGTGCGACGAACGGACATACATAAATCGTCTATTCCTGGGATGTCTGGTATTCAAAATAGTCTACATTTTGGTATAATTCCATTTTTGGGTAGTCGATTTACATGCCCAGCAAATTTATAATGCCCATATTTTTATGTAACTCCCATATATCGGACCCAAAAGATCAAGGATATTTTGAACTCAGGTTTCAATTTGAATACCAGTAAGGAAAGTAGTAAAGTCGGACGGGGCCGACTATATGATACCCTTCACCACTATGGGTATATTAAACAGGACTATTAACATGAAATTGGATGAAATAAAATATGTGATATTTATCTAAATGTGAATCTACCTAGATCTATCCATAAACATGTCATTCGTTTGTTACAATGGGACAAAAGTATGTAAATCGACTTCAAACAAATATAAATAGGTCATCCGTTCAGCTATATCTGTACATCTAGAAAACGCAACTACGCAATTCTATGCTCAATTTTGTAAGTTGTGCAAAATTTGATGTCAATCTGACTAACATGAGGAGTTTGATGCCCAATTTACTTGAAATCGGGCGAAAATATATATGGAAGCTCTATCCAAATATTAAGCGATTTCAAACAAACTTGTCACAGCTTAGGTTATACTAATTTCAGAACGTTTTGTTCCCAATGGTTCCTTGGTGCGTCAATTATTTTAAAATCAATCTATAATAAATGGGAGCTATATTTAAATCTAGGCCGATTTTCACGAAACAAGGCAGACATCACTCTAGGCTCAATTCAGTACGTTATGCCAAAATTCGTGCAAATCGTAGGATATATAGGGACTTTGGTGCACCATTTACATAAAATCGGACGAAACTATATATGGGAGCTATATCTAAATCTGGACCGATTTTCTCGAAACTTGGCAGACATCACTCTAGGCTCCATTCAGTACGTTATGCCAAATTTTGTGCAAATCGATGGATATATAGGGATTTTGGGGCACCATTTACATAAAATCGGACGAAACTATATATGGGAGCTATATCGAAATCAGGACCGATTTTCTCGAAACTTGGCAGACATCACTCTAGGCTCCATTCAGTACGTTATGCCAAATTTCCTGTAAATCGAAGGATATATAGGGACTTTGATGCACCATTTACATTAAATCGGACGAAACTATATATGGCAGCTATATCTAAATAAGGACCGATTTTCTCGAAACTTGGCATACATCACTCTAGGCTCAATTCAGTACGTTATGCCAAATTTTGTGCAAATCGATGGATATATAGGACTTTGGTGTACCATTTACATGAAATCGGACGAAACTATATATGGGAGCTATATCGAAATCAGGACCGATTTTCACGAAACAAGGCAGACATCACTCTAGGTTCAATTCAGTACGTTATGCCAAATTTCGTGCAAATCGAAGGATATATAGGGACATTGGTGCACCTTTTACATAAAATCGGACGAAACTATATATGGGAGCTATATCTAAATCTGGACCGATTTTCTCGAAACTTGGCAGACATCACTCTAAGTTTTATTCAGTACGTTATGCCAAATTTCGTGCAAATCGAAAGATATATAGGGACTTTGGGGCACCATTACATGAAATCGGACGAAACTATATATGGGAGCTATATCTAAATTAGGACCGATTTTCTCGAAACTTGGCAGACATCACTCTAGGCTCAATTCAGTACATTATGCCAAATTTCGTGAAAATCGAAGGATATATAGGGACTTTGGTGCACCATTTACATGAAATCGGGCGAAACTATATATGGGAGCTATATCTAAATCTGAACCGATATTCTCGAAATTTGGCAGACATCACTCTAGGCTTGATTCAATACGTTATGCCAAATTTCGTACAAATCGAAATATATATAGGGACTTTGGGGCACCATTTACATGAAATCGGACGAAACTATATATGGGAGCTATATCTAAATCTTGACCGATTTTCACGAAACTTGGCAGACATCATTCTAGACCTAAATGATTAGGCCGTACCAAATTTCGTGCAAATCGAAAGATATATAGGGACCGTTTACATTAAATCGGTTAAATATATATATGGGAGCTATATCTAAATCTGAACCGATTTTTCCAATTTCAATAGGGTTCGTCCTTGGGCCAAACAAATGAGCTGTGCCAAATTTCATCCAACTCGGATCATAAATGCGACCTGTACTTTGCTCACAAAAATACATGGACAGACGGACGGACGGACATGCATAAATCGACTTAGAAAGTGATTCTATGCATATTCTCAAAAGGAACCATGTGTCTATCTCGTTTCCTTTTGCCAGTTACAAACATATGCACAAAGACATAATACCCTGTACCACAGTGTGGTGAAGGGTATAAAAAAAAAAAGTGAAACCTGTTAGGAAAGTAGTAAAGTCGGACTATATGATACCCTTCACCACTTTGGGTATATTCAACATATTAATCCCAACAGATGTCGCATTTTTGAAGGACCATTAACATGAAATTGCATCCATAAACATGTCATTCTGCAACTCATACTAAATTTTTCATTTGGTCAGATATGCAGTTGCTTCTTTCAATGGGACAAAATTATGTAAATCAATTTTAAGCAAATATCATTCGGATTTGTTTATAAATATCTAAGAAACATGAGGAGTTTGGTGCACCATTTACTTAAAATCGATAGAACTTATATATGGGAGCTACATCTAAATCAGAACCGATGTTCACTAAACTTAACACACATCATTCTAGACTCATTTCGCAGTATGCTGTACCAAATTTCGGGCAAATCGAAAGATATATAGGGACTTCGATGCACCATTTACAGTAAATAGGACGAAAATATGTATGAGAGCTATATCTAAATTTGAACCAATTTTCACCAATTTAAAGAGTGTTCGTCCTTGGGCCAAATAAATGAGCTGTGGCAAATTTCAACCAAATCGGATAATAAATTCGACCTGTACTTTGTTTACAATTTAACATCAAAAGACGGGCGGACGGACGGGCATGCATAAATCGACTCAGAAAGTGATTCTATGCATATTCTCAAAAGAAACCATGGGTCTATCTCGTTTATTTTTGACTTTTACAAACATATGCTCAAAGACATAATACCCTGTACCACAGTGTGGTGTAGGGTATTAATAGTTTGTGATTTGTTCCGTATGTTTAGGTGTCCCCATATAGGTGTATTCTATGGGTATGGGTATTCGTTACTCGAAATTGCCAGTTTTTACCGTACAAAGTATTGAATTCTAGGACGATTAAATCTGTTAAAAAAACTCGAACCCGACGATGATGAAATATGTCGGCCAGCATTTAGGCTGATACCTCCTGAAGGATAGTATTAAGATACGAAACGGAAATATTGGGTTCGAAATTGAGCTATATCTGTCATTAATTAGGCATAGTCCCTGAAATAATGATAACCCCAAATATTCACTAATTTCTAGCTAAGTAATCAATATTGGCCCCCTTAAGAGGCATAGCCGCGTATAACTTTGCACTCTAAATTGCATACGTTATCAATATCGGTCCACGTTTTGGGGTTATATATAATAAATCGGTTTGTAAAATTGTCGGTATAGGTCCACTTTTTGGTATATTCCCTATATTTTCATCTCAAGTACCCTTAAGTATGAACTTAACGTATTTTTCCACATGTTGTATTTAGATTTGACACCGCAAATGCGGTCCAAACTTCCAAATATCTAATAATGGATGTACTGTTATATGGGGATCATTTTTGGTATGGAGATTTTCTACTCAATGAGAATCCAAAATATTACATTACCAAAATACCGAAATTTGGGATATTCCGTTATATGGGCGATTTCCTAAATAGTGAACCCATATTGATTCATGTTTAGTAAATAGATTTGGCACCACTTGAGAACCTAAAAAATCCAATTGGAGCCAATTCGGATAAAAACGTACCCAAAAGCCCCAAAACAAACCTTATATACCCTAAAAAGTGATCCAATGATGATCATTTTCGGTAGGGAGATGTGAACAAAACGTAGCAAATTACAGGCAATTCGGCCGAAAATCGTGTCAAATAATCACCATTATACTATTTGCAATACTTACCATCCTAAAAGTAAAAACAATGCCAAGAGCAAAATTGCAAAGCTCTATTCAAAATATTGTAACGCATAAATCGACATATAGTTTAATTCTGATCAAGAATATGTAATGGGTATAAAAATTAACAAAAAAATGGTTTTCAAAATTCCATTAGGTATATCTTTATCATTTTATGTCTGAATAAAATTATTGATTGAGTTCCAACATATGGAGAAAAACGGCAACGATATGGCAAAATGAATCTGCTGATCGATCCTGCGATTATTAGTCCAAAACAAAATAGGACCAGGAATTTTTGAAAAGAAAAAATGTTATATTCATCTTTATCATACGATTTGATATAAATTTCAAGATAAGAAATTATTAAAATTCAAATGGAAAATGTTAACATCTACCATTTAAATTATCTGCAAGCTTTATACCTTCCATTAAACTACAATTTTATTCATGAGGAAATTACAATATTTCCTCATGTTAAGTGAATTATCGAAAGTGATGTTTGAAACATGCAGAGAGAAAATAAATTGCAAAATATGTGTAGCTATTTTAATTTAGTTAAAGTCGTTAAAAGTAATGTTCTGGCCAAAAGGGAATCTGAAATATTTGAGAATTTGTAAAAGAGAGAAATAGGAAAAACACACACACATATGTAGACGCAAATGGATTTCCTATCCCTGTTATCCATGCAGCAATTCTCGCTCACAGTTGGATGGCATTCTAATGAAAACGTTGATGCATATTTGCCAAAAACCATCGTCAGATTTGTGAAACATATGTGCGGCCTTCTAACTGTTCACATCATTGAAATCCACTCAGTGTCGGTGTTCCTGTTTCAGCTTTTTTTTAGCGACTGGTCATAACAGAAAGTTCGGAGGGGATGCAAAAGGGTTGCCGATTATAAATCACGTGTAATAGTGGGAATTTTTTAAAAATTAAAATTTTCACTTAAAAATTGGAAGTGCTTACTAAAATTTTAAACTCGAAGATCGAAAAAAGCATCTAGAATTTAGCCATTGGCAATTTTAAAAATCTGCAAAATTTAAAAAAAAAAATTGATAAAGTGTAAACTTGGTAACACTGGCCAGTCAAAGAGACATATAGACGAACACCCATTACATGGATCAGAGATAACATCATAATCACCATCAAAACATTTGCAATTTGCTCTCTACACTTTTTGTTGTTGCATTGCTTCCATTTTTGCTATTTTTTGCTCGGAAAGGGTGACTCTGTGTGACTTTTGCTGACTCCCTTTTTGACTGGTAGTCGGTTGAATGCTTTGATAGCTGTTTGTCTGCCCAAGTCAATATTTTTGCCATTTAAACAGGATTTTGAAGGCAACCACCGTTTCCCCATCATTGTTAGGGAAATGGATTGCTGGCTGGCTGACTGGGAGGATGATTGGTTGGCTGGTTGGTTGGTTGGCATTGGTTTGACGACTTTCGCTTATTGCAAAAAATTGGATATTCAGTATTTGTAATGTAATGAGAAATTGATTTTTGATTTGTGATTTAATTTTAACTTCATGGCAACGATTGGCATGTGCTCAGAATGTTACATCGTTCGTTCCAGCTGTTATCTATGGGGAGCACAGCAGTATTGAAATAAAATATTAAATAGGATATTGGTATAGAAACGTATGATAATAGAATTTAATGTCTATGGTTATGTTTTAATCGTTATTTGGAACACAGTAAATATATGCAAATAATATATGTAAATTTTTATACATATTTCTACCCGGTAACATTTCAAGTTTTAATATCAATTTCCATTTATATCGTATCCCCGCAGTCAATTAGTTGGATAAATCCATGGAGAAAATTTAATACTATTCTCGTACCGTACTTAGCAGTATCGACAGAACGTGTTAATAAAAACGTATTTAGTAGATTTTTAGTGGATATATAACCAAGCCTACGCAATAAGAAAGGAACAAGTTACCAAAATTAAAATGTTACCGCATTCTAGAATTTTATATATGTGGATCAGTAAATATATGAATGCATCAGTACGTACAATATCCCGTAGATAGAACAAGAGGATTATTGACATGAAATTATATGCCGAAAACGATGTTATGTTCGGCCCGGCCGAAATTGTTATACCCTCCACCATGAGGATGACAATCAAAATATCTAAAATTAATGGAAATGAAATTAAATCCCTCCGTTTTACATACCATACATATCGATCGTTACATACATACCAATTATAACTTGTTAATTAAGTATGGGAGCTATATGTAAATAAGGACCTTACTGAGAAACCGTTACATACATCATATGGTTTTTGTAACTTTAATATACATGACTCAAAACTTAATTTAATACAATCTGCGAAATTTGATGTTAATTGATGAAACATAGGTTTTTCGGTGCACCATTTACATAAAATCGGACGAAACTATATGGGAGGTCAATATAATTCTAAACCGACCTTATTCAATACTATGAGATTGGTGCATCATTCACATAAAATCGAATGAAACTATGAATGGGAGCTAAATATGAACCGATTTCAAAAAAATTTGGCATACATCAGTCTA
The DNA here is from genome assembly GCF_032173495.1 of Musca vetustissima. Lineage (NCBI taxonomy): Eukaryota > Metazoa > Arthropoda > Insecta > Diptera > Muscidae > Musca > Musca vetustissima. The sequence continues at coordinate 1,132 of NW_026881247.1, read as the reverse complement.
GACCTATTAAATATATATATATATACATACTAGCAGACTCGGCAAACGTTGTTTTGCCTTATCAGAATTGCATCAATATAGGTGTTTACACTTAAACTTAAGTATTTTAATTTATGCTCCGTTTTGAATTTTTAACGGACTATCGTGTACAACCTTGTGATATTCATCACAAAGTCGTACTGTCATTTTATGAGTGACATTTGTTTAAGCGCCACTTTGCAACACCACCGCTTGCCTTGTTTTGCTACTCTTCTTCTTGGTTTCTCTTGGATTACATCCAACAACGAGAGCTCTCAGCAATAAAAAAAGGTAAAAATATTGTTCACGACAATATTAAATTCAAATAAAATCTCCAATACTACTATTGGACGAATTTCTAATACCAACTGTGTGTGTTTTATTTAATTTCTTTTTTGGTGGTAATTTGCTTTTTCCCCCCTTTGCTCCCGCAAACATTGGTCCATTGCGAGCTGGATAAGTGTCGCTACCACTAATAAGGATTTCTGCTTCTTTCTTTCAAAGGTTTGGCTACGTCAAAACGCAGAAAATAACCACACATTTCCTCAACCTAAACAACATCAATTGCAAACAACAGGTACGTAGAGTGCATTTTTCTTCAAGTGTTTCAATTTGTTAAAAGAAAACAAAAAAAATATCGCTTAACCTACGTTCGTTCGAACAGTGCCGCGCAGTGTTGTTAGTGCTTTATGTGCCTATTTTTCTATTTTTCGTTACGCGAAAATATAAAAATACACACAAAGTGCATCAACCAGCAGTGCAGTGATCCGTGTTCTTATTATTCGCAAAACTAATACTAGTTTGTTATTGCAATTTCCGAAAAAAAATAAGAAAGATTCCGGTGCGTGTTGCTATTAAATAATGTTCGTACACCCTACAATCGGTATTATCGATTATTTTTATTAAATTTATCGATTTTTTATAATACGTTTAAAATATTTTTCCTGTGGTTTTTTCTTTAAAAACTTATTTCGCAATTTTTTGTTAACTTGTTACCGGTACGTGTGCATTTTACAGTCCATGCAGATTTTTAAAAAATTGCTATTTGTTTGATTTTTTGAAATTTGTTCTAAATTTGTATATTCTTCCACAATATTTTTCTAAAATTTATAAA
>NW_026881246.1:0-10782 GCF_032173495.1 Musca vetustissima | reverse complement strand
ACCAAGACATAATACCCTATACCACAGTGTGGAGAAGGGTATAATAAATATATTCGTCCGATTTTATACAAACTTTTGTTTAATTAAGACACAATATTACCGACTTTGGTCCCTTCCTTATTGATTATTCCTTGGTGTCAACTTCTTTGTTCTCATCAATTACATATTCAGTTCCATCCAAGTTATACACTCATATTTCAATCATTTAAAGAAAATCTGAATTAGATCTCTTATAATTGTCATTTCATTGTGCAACATTTATTTCTTCTGCATGTGTTCACATTTCAAACCACACAAACACGAACACACCTAAACATATATCTTTTGTGGCATTTTACAATTAAGTTTTGTTTTTCTTTCCTCCTTTATGCGTTGGTCTCAAGACACTCTTCCATGCAATGCCAAGAAGTGTTTCTTTCATTCTATTCACCAAAGCCGTTGTTGGTTTTCACTTCGTTCATATGTCTGTTTATTTTCTTACATTTGTTTGTTGGTTCGTTCCTTCCGCCTGTGGTGCATTAGGAATGACATAAAATAAAACGTAGGAAACACATCCTTGTTGGATGTAAAGATATATAACTGGATGCGTTTTCTTTATTTTCGCAAAAGATTTATGTAATTTATGTATTCTTGCGGTGAGACCATGGAATTGTTCTCAGTCATGTAATGGCTGGATATAAGTACAATGAGAAGACGACGACGACTCTTCTAATCGTGGCAACAAAAACACTTTACGAAACGAAAAATTAATAAATTAAGAATAATTCACTTGGACATGCCACAACAACTTGGACCAAAAGATTTATCATTGTTTGTCGTTGTGAGTTAGTGTCTTGTTAAACGGAAGCTCCAAGGATAAGGTGTCTCAAGCGTATTTTGTTTGTGTGTGTATGTGCGTGTTCTTGGAAAGTGTCATTATTTATGGTTTGGAATGCTAAATGGTCTATCACGTACTGCGTAAGATCAAATGTAGAATGTTGGGGTACATCTATTTTCCAAATGACTTGTGGCTTTTTCAAGTGAATTGTTAACGTGAATTATCAGCAGTAGGTATGTAATGGAGGTTATTATTTTAAAATTAATGACTGTAGGTAACAGGTTACTTATCAAGAGTCTTGAAATTGAGAAAACAAACTTCGAACGCTCATGTACGCTCCACTATGACGAAAGTGTTACCATAACACGTTACAGCCGTTATAGTGAATGGATTTTCGCGTCGTTTGGCAAAAACACGATAGTTAAAAATTTGTCCACACAACATTTTGGAATATTTGGAGGAGATTAGGTCCGTTCAAGCATGTGTACAATTTACAATGGTACCTCTCGACATTCGTATTGCGATAGATCGCTAAAATGTTATATAGAAATACATGTTCACGTTCATTCAACGGTACCCCTAATTTTTGATAATTCGGGGATTTAGAGCCTGTTTTCAACAGAGTCAGCTGTAATTTTGTTCACAAACCTTCCTTACAAAAATTATTATTATTGGTAAAATTTGTGGCGTGTGATCACATATTTACACTAAATTGGGTGTAATTTGGTATTTTGCATTCACGGTTGGTACAAAATTCGTGAATGTATTTTGCATTTACATTCTGTTCATTTTCCATAGAATAGAATTACTTTCTGAGTCGATTTTTGCATGTCCGTCTATCCATGTTAAATTGCAAACAAAGTACAGGTCGCAGAATGAGATGAAAATTTTCACAGCTAATTTATTTGGCGCCCACGAAATTGGTGAAATTTGATATAACTCCCATATATATATTTTCGTCCGATTGTATGTAAATGGTGCAATAAACTTCCAAGGTTTGTCCGATTGAGACGAAATTTGGCACAACGCTTGGCATTTCGGCGCACATATGCACTCAAAGAAAGCGCGAGCTTAAACAACCACCAATCAGTCTCGTTTGAGCTCTTGATGACGGTGTTTGTGATGTCGCTTATTTTTATGATTTTGATCGTAGCAATGTATTATTGCAAACGAAGTTTCTCGAGAGAGCGAAAGTTACTCTCACACACTTTGTGTCTGTGTGTGCAAACAAATGCATATGTATTTGTTGCCGACCGCTGGACCAGGTATATTATGTTAAGTTTTGTTTAAATCGGATCAGATATATTTCCAATAAATATTTTAGTCCGATGTTAAGTAAATGATGCACCGAATTTATTTACCCTCCACCATGATGATGACAATCAAAATATCTAAAATTATGAAGACTCTTAGGAGAAAACTCATTATGCCTTTCATCACACTGTGGTACAGGGTATTATGTCTTTGTGCATATGTTTGTAACAAGCAAAAGGAAACGAGATAGACACATGGTTCCTTTTGAGAATATGCATAGAATCACTATCTAAGTCGATTTATGCATGTCCGTCCGTCCGTCTGTCTGTCCATGTTAAATTGTAAACAAAGCACAGGTCGCGTTTATAATTCGAATTGGATGAAATTTGGCACATCTCATTTATTTGGCCCAAGGACGCACCCTATTGAAATTGGGAAATATCGGTTCAGATTTAGATATAGCTCCCATATACATTTTCGTCTGATTGAAGGTTAATGGTCTATTAAAGTCCCTATTTATCTTTAGATTTGCACGAAATTGGCACTGCGTACTGAATTAAGCTTAGAGCGTTTCGTTTCGTGTTTCGTGAAATTCGGTTTAGATTTAGATATAGCTCCCATATATGTTTTCGTCCGAATTAAGGTAAATGGTGCACTGAGGTCCCTATATTTCTTTCGATTTGTACGAAATTTTGCATAGCGTACTTAATTAAGTCTAGAGTGATGTGTGCTATGTTTCGTTAAAATCAGTTCAGATTTAGATATAGCTCCCATATATATTTTGTGCGATTTAAGGCAAATGGTGCACTAAAGTCCCTATATATGGGAAATTACAAAATTCTTTTAAAATTCCATTATAAAAATTTTGAAAAAAAATTTTTGCGAGCACATTTATGATTTTTGGTACATAGGTTAAGAAAAATATACTGATTCGAAATCTGTTCGCGTTCACAAATTCGAATGCTGCGCAACAAAGTTATAGCGGTTTTAAATATTGTATTTCAAATATAAATTAAATGAATTCCTATTTGTTGTAATTCGCGAATTTCTTCACAAATTGATAAACACATTTGTTTTCTTTGTACACTAGTCAAATCACACTGAAATACGTTTCAATAGTCGCGAAAAAGAAATAGAGCATATCTTTATGCTGAAAATATAATAAATTAGTTTTTTTAATTAAGACAAAACGTTTATTTGCATTTTCGATTTTTTAGTTTGGTTGAGGAATACGGTTTTGCCATAATCTTCTAAAATATATGACGCTTTCTTCCGCAAATTCTTTTACATGATTGTTAAATGTCTGCAGATTCATCTGATAAGAGTTTCGACGTTAAAAATAAGTGAATATATTGCACTTACAATTCATAAAAATGGTCAATATTGAAAAGCATGCAATTCGCGTATTTGTGGAAATCAGTTGTTGTGCATGCGGTTTTCGTGTAAACCGAATCAATCTCTTCCAATAATTATGCATTTTCGAGGTTTCCTTAAGCGGCCAAAGTGTGCCGCTCGATGCACTTTACTATGCAAAAACCTTAAAAATGACTAAAAATGGCACAACGTGCATACGATTTTTATGCGCATCCGATTTCAGTAATCTCCTATGAAAATACACAAAATGACACCTACTTTAAAAGGATCGGTTAAGAACCGCGGATGTGCCTCCACAATCGATTTTGGATAAAATACGCATATTATTCGCGTATCGATATATTTTTGACCTACTTTCACACAGATTCGCGAATATGATAACACAAGCATGAAAGTAGGTAAAATCAATTTGAAGAAAAACGCGATTATATACGCGAATTTGTCAAAATAAAATGTTTGCAGTTTTTCCCAAATTCAAGGTACCTATATCCGCCGTTTTATTGGGCGGAAATTAACATGGATAGGCTCATTAGATCCGGCACGTAAAAAACTGAAATCACGCGCGGTTCCACGGAATTTGAATGGACTTTCTTAATTTTAGACTCAAAAACTATGTTTTTTATAAAAATGTACGCAGGTGAGCACATTCATGAGATATACACTAAACGAAGCAAAATCACGAGTTCTACAATCCTATAATTAGTTTAGTCCATTATCTGGATGCGCGTCCTAATTATAGGAAATATTCAAAAAACACCGAAAATCCGGCTTCAAAATTTCAGCATCAATTTTGGGTGGATGCAGTGATTATATCGAATAATCATACATTAGAACCATATTGTCCATGGGGTATTCTGCAACGTAGTCACTGATCACATGTGCGTGCGTTGTGTAGTTTAGCCACAAATCAGTAAGGATCACAAAAAAACTGGTTGGCTTTAACACCATTTCACTCATTTTTTACATTACCACAATCACAGCTTCCACGCAACTTATTATTTATTACCAATATTTTAAGATTTTGACAAGAACACTTCACTTTATAGCAATGAATTTAAATTATATGCAATATGTTTATATTTCGCGAGTTATAACCTTGCAAACCTCAGCTTCAAGGAATTTAAACGATTTTTGTAATTTCCCATATATATTTCGATTTGCACGAAATTTGTTATAGCGTACTGAACTATATCTACAACAATGTGTATTAAATTTCGTTAAAATCGGTTTAGATTGACATATAGCTCCCATATGTATTTTCGTCCGATTTTAGGTAAATGGTACACGAACGTCCCTATATATCTTTCGATTTGCACGAAATTTGGCATAGCGTACTGAATTAAGTCTAGAGGGATGTGTGCTAAGTTTCCTGAAAGTCAGTTCAGATTTAGATGTAGCTCCCATATATATTTTCTCAAAATGTTACCGATATGCACAAAACGTACTGAAATTAGTATAACATAACCTGGGAAAATTTTCGATGAAATCGGTTTAGATTTCTATATAGCTTTTAGATATATTTTCGTCCGATTTTAAGAAAATGGTGCACCAAATTTTCAGGTTTTTTTTATATATGTATATCAAAAAATCAACGGGTGTCCGTATGGTATTTGCTTTAAATTGATTTACATAATTTTTTTCCCATTAAGAGAAGCAAATCTATATATGACCAAATGAAAAATTTAGTATGGGTTGCAGAATGACATGTTTATGGATCTAATTTCATGTTAATGGTCCTTCAAAAATTCGACGTCTGTTAAGATACATCTGTTGAACATACCCAAAGTGGAGAAGGGTATAATATAGTCGGCCTCATCCGACTTTTCTGGTTTTATATGACATTGAAAATATCGAAGAATACGTGAGAAATATATGATTGAAATTCTTAAAATATATAATAGTTGGACTATCGTTGTATGGGGCTATAATATAACGGAGGTCAATATTGATATTTTTTGGTATTGAGGTTGAAATTCTCAATATAACGACTTGGGTCAATATTGATGTGGCGATACCGTTATGAGAACCCAAAGTCCCTAAATTGGGGGTACCATATTATGTGGGTTACCGTGGGTCAATACTAATAATTTTGGACAGAGAGATGGCACATATTATCAAAACCAACACCTTATCTCAATCAGACACGTAAGTATCGTTCTCTTCTAAGGTATTCAAATTGAAGATCCATTTGTTTCCAACATTCAAAATATATATATTTTAACTTCGATTCCATATTTTACAGCAGTATCATTGGATCATAACTCACGTTATTGGCATGAGTTATGATCTAACGATGGTTTGCAGTCAAATCATCAAATATTACATGCCCATATGAATGCCAAATGACGGAACCCGCGATGGTCTCCCCAATTTATTGGTCCATTTACAACCATTACACACTCATCTACATTTTCATATTTAAGGAAAAACGTACATACAATGGTCAAAACTAAGCGAACGAAAAAGAAAATGTTACAATGTTTAACCGAAAACCTTCATTGCGTTGCAACTTCAAATTCTCACCGCTATTCATTTCGGAGTGACCCATTTTTGCCTACATAGATGAGATATGACCCCAAGAAAAAAATCTCCAGCTAATAACGAACATAAATAATAAATACATTTTTGAAGTAGTTTTTCATAACGAAACGTTGTGTGTTACTCCCTACCTATATTTTGCAATGCAACACTAGCATTATGTTCCATCATGCAAGCCCTTTGGGACGGGGATGGGAAAATGTGAGGATTGCAAGCCAACCAAAGCATCATAGGATGATGAAGGAGTACGCAGACAGAAAACAAACACAAAACGTCTCCCATAAATGAAATCTTTTTAGAAATTCATGGCATTCCTCCAAATTCATTTGAACTTTTTTTTGCTCGTCCGTTCATTCTTGTTGCTCTGCATCCTTTTCCATTCGGATGTTTCATTTATTTGGAGTTTCGTTAGTTGGTACAATCAAACATACGGTACACACATACATTGAAAATCATTTGCAGTATTACATTCAACAAAATATTTTGAGAAAAGAAAAAAAACACAACCGTCCCTAGTTAGAGAGTTAGAGTTTATATAAAAATTTTTGTTCATCCCAATTTTTCCTGCAGCTTTAATTAGCATCCCTGTTCATAATATGTGTTCATTTTGGATATGTCGAGGTTTAAGAACGTCGTCACATTTTCTACTAGAATTATCTGCGTTTTGATATTTCGGGTCCTTGGTATTTATTTTTGCAGGCAATTTTTTTATAAATGTATCTATTGTCAGTCCTATATCTATATTCCAACTTTTGTGCCTTAAATTTAACAATTTTTATTTCTTAGACGATAAAAGTCAATGGCTCACAAAATGCTACAAATTGCCTTCTTAAAGTACATTTAATTTTTTATTTAATTATCCAGTACACCCTTTGTTTACACATACCTTTAATCATGATCTAAATGCCGAGTAGTTTGTTACCAACATAATTGTTTATTTGTTTACAATTTGAAAAAGAATAGTTACCACAATGTTTTTGATATAACGAAAGTAAAAAAAAACACCTAAAAAACAAAAAGTTACAATTAATTATTATTATTCTTTGATCTGTTATTTTTGTATTTGTCAACCGAAATTTAAAAATAAACGCCATGTAAAACAGTTGCAAATTTTGAAAGGGGAGTTGCAATTTTTCGCATAACCTTGGTCATGGAGGTTTCATGATTTCGCATTATTTAAAATAAATGCTGCACGATGATTTAAATTTGTATGATAAATCATGGTAAATTCAGCGTGATTAAGAAAATAAACCCTGATTCAGCCTTTAATCGTGATTAAATGTTATATGCAAATTCGCTTTTAGTTTATTTAATTATGCCACTTTTAAACACAACTGCATAGTAGTGTTACCAACATAATTTTTTATGGCGTTTTGATATAACGATAACGCCCAATTTTCGGTATTTTGAAGGATTTAGACGCATTTTCAAATCGAAAGGGGGGCAATTTGGCATACCTTGGTCATGGAGGCTGGCATACATTTGCGTAGAAAATTATCGTTTTAGACCCCCATCACTATTTCTGCGAAAAAAATCTTATAATACCCATTTTCCAACCAAAATAGCACTGATTTGCATTTCGGTTTTTTATGGCTTTTCCGGTATTTGAGGCATGTAATCGCATTTTTATGGCCCTCACCACACTGTGGTACAGGGTATTATGTCTTTGTAACTGGCATGGACCCATCGTTTCTTTTGAGAATACCCATAAAATAACATTCTGGGTCGATTTATGGATGCATATTTTAGTCCATGCATTCTTGAGAACAAAGTGCAGGTCGAAGTTATGATCTTTGGATGAAATAGGATAAAATTTGGTCTCTTATTTTATCGATTGTGACAAACATTTTGCATGTCGTGAAATACGAACAGATAGGTGTATGTGAAGATAGTTCAAATCGGCTTGAATATAGACATAGCTACCATATGTATTTTCCCTGTACAACAGTGTGGTGAAGGGTATAAAAATTACGTTTACTACTTTTATTACATTTTATGCAGGTACAGTAGTAACTCGATAATCCAGCCCTCGCAAATCTGGACTATTCGGTAATCCGGACAGCATTTCACAACCATATATCCTATAATACCGATTGATTGAATCTATTTGACTCAAAAAATCGGTTTGTGAAGATACGTTATTTTTTTATAATTTTTATACCCTTCACCACACTGTGGTACAGGGTATTATGTCTTTGTGCATATGTTTGTAACAGACAAAAGAAAACGAGATGGACCAATGCTCCTTTTGAGAATATGCATAGAATCACTTTCTAAACGACTCGAAGGTACTAAATTTCTTTCAAATCGAACCAGATTCACATACACCTTTTATACATAATTTAGTTTAAGTTCATACAAACGGTACAACCAAGTCTATATTTCTGCCCAACTGACAGTGAATATTGAATAGATTAAGAATGGCATGTGTATGATCTGATTTAAATAGTTCAATATATCTATATAGAACACACATTTAATATTGTCCGATTTCATGTCAGTGGTTATTGTACATATACGACCAAAATTATTAGAGAAGAAGGTATGTTGTACATGGTATCGGTAAATATCCAACTGTTCTTTGCAAATAGGATCATAAGAGCGCCTCTTGTATATGTTATAAGTATAGTCGACCCTGTCCGACTTTTGAACTTTTTTGCTGGTCAAATTGATCATCAAAATATCAACTATAGACAACAATTCTGTGTTCTTATTGAAGACTAAATCTCCTGGCACCGACAGCCACTTATACCGGTACGGAAATATTTTAAAAATGCTTAAAATTTGGTTTGCTTTTAAGTTCTTACTATGATTGCCTTTAACCGAATTTAAGACGCTTTAATTTTTCTAATTATTTTCAAAAAGAAATGTAAACAACATGCAATGAAATTTAATCCAAACTAACCACTGTTACCATCGACAAATCGACATTTTTTAACAAAAAATTCAATGGTTTAGATAACTTCGAAATAGTGCACATGTGTGTTTGTAACCGAAAAATGTAACCATTAGTAACAACTACTAATGCAACTGGAACCAGTAAGAAAAGTATTAAAGTCGGACTGGGCCGACTATATGATACCCTTCACCACTATGGTTATATTAAACAGGACTATTAACATGAAATTGGATGAACTAAAATATCTGATATTTATCTAAATGTGAATCGACTTAGATCAATCCGTAAGCATGTCATTCGTTTGTTAGAATGGGACAAATGTAAGTAAATCGACTTCAAACTAACATCAATAAGGCATCCGTTGGGATATGTCTGTACTTCTAGAAAACACAACGTTACTCTATGCCCAATTTTGTACGTTGTTCAAAATTTCATGTCAATCTGACAAACATTAGAAGTTTGATGCACCATTTACTTAAAATCGGAAAATATATATGGAATCTATATCCAAATATGTACCGATTTCAACGATTTCTAGATCTGAACCGATTTTCACGAACCTCAGCACATATCATTCCAGGCTCAATTCAGAACGCTATGCCAAATTTCGTGCAAATCGAAAGATATATAGGGACTGTGGTCCACCATTTACATAAAATCGGACGAATCAATAAATAGGAGCTGTATCTAAATCTGGACCGATTTTCACGAAATTTGGAAGCCATCACTCTAGGCTCAATTTTGTACGTTATGCCAAATTTCGTGCAAATCGAAAGGGACTTTGGTGCACCATTTACATAAAATCGGACGAAACTATATATGGGTGCTATATCTAAATCTGGACCGATTTTCACGAAACTTGGCAGTCATAATTTCATGCAAATAGAAAGATTTATAAGGACTTTGGTGCACCATTTACATTAAATCGGACGAAAATACATAAGTGAGCTATATCTAAATCTGAACCGATTTTTCCTAATTTCACTAGGGCTCGTCCTTGGATCAAATAAATGAGCTGTGCCAAATTTCATCCAATTCGGACTATAAATGCGACCTGTACTTTGTTTCCAATTTAACACCAACAGACGGACGGACAGACATGCATAAATTGGCTCAGAAAGTGATTCTATGCATATTCTCAAAAGGAACTATGGGTCTATCTCGTTTCCTTTTGCTTGTTACAAACATATGCACAAAGACATTATACCCTGTACCACAGTGTGGCGGTAGAAGCTTTAGCAAACAAAACCAACTGGAAGTAGCTGAACAAAAATACAACACACGGACACACACCCACAGCCAAATACACAGAATGTGGCAACGGCAACAACAAATTGTTGCAACATAGTCAAACTCATAAAATCATTTTCTGGAGAACAACAAACGACGGAATTTCATTACAATGTTAGTAGCTCGCTTATTGATGTGTCTCTGTGTTTGAGTCTTTTTTCGTTTTTGTTATCCCCCATCCGATGATACAATATTTTTCGCTCGATTTTGTACTTGCTCTTGCTATTTATACCCTTCACCACACCGTGGTACAGGGTATTATGCCTTTGTGCATATGTTTGTAACAGGCAAAAGGAAACGAGAGAGAATATGCATGGAATCACTTTCTGAGTCGATTTATGCATGTCCGTCCGTCCGTCCGTCTGTAGATGTTAAATTGTAAACAAAGTACAGGTCGCATTTATAATCCTATTTGAATGAAATTTGGCACAAGTCACTTATTTGGCCCAAGGACGAACCCTATTGAAATTGGGATAAATCGGTTCAGATTTAGATATAGCTCCCATATATATATTTAACCGATTTAATGTAAATGGTCACTATATATCTTCCGATTTGCACAAAATTTGGCACAGCCTAATCACTTAGGTCTAGAATGATATCAGCCAAG
>NW_026881245.1:0-10721 GCF_032173495.1 Musca vetustissima | reverse complement strand
TATTATAGATTGTTTTTAAGTAATTGACGCACCAAGAACCAATAGGAACAAAACGTTCTGAAATTAGTATAACCTATCCTGTGACAAGTTTGTTTGAAATCGCTTAATTCATATATATTTTCGCCCGATTTCAAGTAAATTGGGCATCAAACTCCTCATGTTAGTCAGTTTGACATCAAGTTTTGCACAACGTACAAAATTGAGCATAGAATTATGTTGTTGCGTTTTCTAGAAGTTCAGACATAGCCCAACGGATGACCCATTTATATTTGTTTGAAGTCGATATACATACTTTATGAATAGATCTAGGTAGATTCACATGTAGATAAATATCAGATATTTTATTTCATCCAATTTCATGCTAATAGTCCTGTCTAATATACCCATAGTGGTGAAGGGTATCATATAGTCGGCCCCGTCCGACTTTACTACTTTCCTTACTGGTTATGAATGGAAAACATAATTTCAGGCCCTAGGTACGCTTTCAAACCGAAAAAGCTTATTATTGGCATTTCGAATTCTTTTTGGGGAAGACATCGCCTCGCAATGTTCAACATAGATCAATACATGTATATATGTAGCTGCGATATAATGGCAATGCCCGATTTTCGTTCTGTTGTAGGTTTTAAACATATTTTTAAGCTATGTGGCCTGGGTTTGTATTTGGGATTTATATTAAGTAAAAACCTTTATTTTGTATTTCGTATTCTCAGATGGTAAATTATCTCGTCACATACAATTTTCAAATCTCGACTGTCTACACAAACATGGAGTTTTGACATATTCTCCATATAAAGGCCCCGCCGCATTTGGCTCATTCCGAATTTTATTACCAAAGGGGATCTAATTTGGTGGTGGTTATTAAAATGTTCGGCACGTCTGAACTTAATCGCAAATTGTTTCAGTCATAATTCAAATCCTGCAGCCCATGGTACAATTATAAAAGGTAACAGCAAATCCCAGCTGATTTGATTCTAATGTAATACTAGTGTCAATATGAATTTGACAAATTATGTTTTTAAAAATCACCCAAGAGGAAAATTGGGAACGGATATAATTTGAAATTGTTCTTTATTAAATGTGCTCCCGTATTCAATTTACTCAATCTGCCTGCTGGGAAAGTTTGAGGAAGCAAATCTTTCTTCATGGAATAACTCGCAATTCCCAGCATTTTCATATGTGTTACACATATAAGTGGCAATGGCTCAATTATAGGAAAGATGTGGAAGCGATAGAAATATAAATTTGATAAATTTCCATTCATGTTCTTCAATTTTTATTTTGAGGATTCGAAAATATTTCATTTTCAAAATAAAAATAATTTGATGATAATTTGTTTGTTTGTTTACAATTTTCTGTCAAATGAGTTGACACTAGTAGAACTTTCCATGTGGTTGTTGTATCGCTTTTTGTACAACAACACTTGCTGTTACCTTCTATTATTATACCATGTGTTTGAGCAAACAAAATGTGTCAAATATTTGAGTGTAATGTGAACACAAAATCAAGAGTGTGCAAATTTGACATTTTTAGGGGCAAACAAAAAATAGACATTTGAGTCAAATATTTGCGTAGTGTGACCTTAGCTTTAGTGTGGAAAATAAACAGTTTTATTTAAACAGTTAATTTATTTTACAGATGTTATCTGAGGCGAAATATAATGCGTAAATTTTTATAAGAAACGATTTAAGTGACGTTGAACCCCACCTGATTTTAGTTTTTTATTACGTGCCGAATCTAATGAGCTTAGGCATGTCCAAATTGGCACTAAAACGGCGGAAGTAAGAAAATGTACAAAAACCTATTTTGACAATTTCGCGTATACAATCGCGTTTTTCTTGGCCCGTATCACCATCACATTCCATTTTGATTGTAGCACGTAACTGAACGAAAGCCTATCAATGACTTTATTTCCACGAATTTAAATTCATATCATGAAATTTACCTATGCATATTATATGTATGTATGTGTTTACTACGGAACTTATTGCATAATTCAATTGCGAATTATTTGCAGCTTATTTCTCAATTTCCAGGACGCGTTGTTTAAACATTCATCGGTTTGATTGTTAAATAGCAACAATGATTTTACATATGTCACCAATGATGCCTGGCCACATGAATTCCATTTGCTATTGAATACTAATTGAACGCTTGACATTAAACTCAGTAATCCAATTTGGAGCGGGTAAACATATTGGTTGTGTGCATTATTTAAAATATATATGTATAATTTCGAAGTAATTTTAGTAACTGGTGAAACGTGAAATTTTGAGGCGCAAAGAACAACTGATTGATTAAATTTATTTATCGAATTTTTCAAGAATGGAGTGAGAGAAATTAAATGTCGATTTGTGGTGTAGGCGTTTTTATACCCTTCACCACACTGTGGTACAGGGTATTATGTCTTTGTGCATATGTTTGTAACAGGCAAAAGGAAACGAGATAGACCCATGGTTCCTTTTGAGAATATGCATAGAATCACTTTTTAAGTCGATTTAAGCATGTCCGTCCGTCCGTCCGTCTGTCTGTCCATGTATTTTTGTGAGGAAAGTACAGATCGCATTTATGATCCGAATTGGATGAAATTTGGCACATTTGGGAAAAATCGGTTCAGATTTAGATATAGCTCCCATATATATTTTCGTCCGATTTAATGTAAATGGTGTACCAAATTCTCTATATATCTTTCGATTTGCACGAAATTTGGTACAACGTACTGAATTGGGCCTAGAGTGGTGTCTGCCAAGTTTCGTGAAAATCGGTCCAGATTTAGATATAGCTCCCATATATAGTTTCGTCCGATTTCATGTAAATGGTGCCTCAAAGTCCCTATATAGCTTTCGATTTGCACGAAATTTGGCATAACGTACTGAATTGAGCCTAGAGTGATGTTTCCCTAGTTTCGTGCAAATCGGTCCAGATTTAGATATAGCTCCCATATATAGTTTCGTCCGATTTCATGTAAATTGAGCACCAAAGTCCCTATATATCTTTCGATTTGCACGAAATTTGGCATAGCGTTCTGAATTGATGCTGAAATGATGTGTGCTAAGTTTCGTGAAATCGATTTAGATCTAGAAATATATATTTTCGTCCGATTTAATCTAAACAATGTACCAAGTTTTTATGTAGCATAGAGTTTTGAGTTTAATCCAGAATAATGTGTGCCAAGTTTAGTGAAAATCGGTTGTGATTTAGATATAGCTCCCTTATATTATAGATTGATTTTAAGTAATTGACGCACCTATCAGCCATATGTTGGGGCTGATAGGAACAAAACGTACTGAAATTAGTATAACCTAACCTGTGACAATAAGTAAATTGTGCATCAAACTCCCCGTATTTATTACATTGACATCAAATTTTCCACAACGTACGAAATTGAGTATAGAATAACGTAGTTGGGTTTTCTAGAAGTACAGATCTAGCCCAACGGATGACTTATTGATATTTGTTTGAAGTCGATTTACATACTTTTGTTCCATTGTAACAAACGAATGACATGTTTATGGATAGATCTAGGTCGTTTCGCATTTAGATAAATATCACATATTTTATTTTATACAATTTCACCCATAGTGGTGAAGGGTATCATATAGTCGGCCCCGTCCGACTTTACTATTTTCCTTACTGGTTTGATTCTAAAATTAAGAAAGTCCATTCAAATTCCATGGAACCCCGCGTGATTTTAGTTTTTTTTACATGTCGGATCTAATGAGCCCATCCATGTTCAATTCCGCCCAATAAAACGGGGTATATAGGTACCTTGAATGTGGGAAAAACTGCAAAAACTTATTTTGACAAATTCGCGTATAAAATCGCGTTTTTCTTCGAATGGATTTCACATACATTCATTCTTGTGTTATCATTTCGCGAATCTGTTTGAAAATACGTCAAAAATATATCGATACGCGAATAATATGCGTATTTTATCAAAAATCGATTGTGGAGGCACATCCGCGGTTCTTAACCGATCCTTTTAAAATAGGAGTCCTTTTGTGTGTTTTCATAGGAGATTACTGAAATCGGATGCGCATAAAAATCGTATGCACGTTGCCCCATTTTTAGAGTTTTTGGATGGTAAAGTGCATCGAGCGGCACACTTCGGCCGCTAATCGAAACCTCGAAAAATGCATAATTATTGGAAGAGATTGATTCGGTTTATACGAAAACCGCATGCGCATCAACTGATTTCAACAAAAACGCGAATTGCATCCTTTTTAATGTTGATCATTTTCATATACTGTAACTGCAATATATTTGGACGTTTTTAAAGTCAAAACTCTTAACAATAGAATCTACCGATATTTAACAATCATCTAAAAGAATTTGCAGAAGAAAGCGTGGTATATTTTAGAAGATTAAGGAAAACCCCTATCCTCTTAACCATACTAAAAAAATCGAAAATTCAAAAACACTTTTTATTTTAATTCAAAAAATAATTTATTTTTTTCCGATATCTTAACGCTTCTATTTGTTTTTCGCGACCATTATACCGTATTTCAATGTGGTTTGAGAAGTATGCAAAGAAAACAAATGTGTTTATCCATTTTGAAGAAATTCGAGAATTACAACAAATAGGAACTCATTTAATTTATATTTGAAATACAAGATTTAAAATCGCTATAACTTTTGTGCGCAGCATCCGAATTAGTGAACGCGAACAGATTTCGAATCAGCATATTTTTCTTAACCTATGTACCAAAAATCATGAATGTGCTCGCAAAAAATTTTTTCAAAATGGAATTTTAAAAGAATTTTGTAATTTCCCATATGCACAAAGACATAATACCCTGTACCTCAGTGTGGTGAAGGGTATAAAAAGAATTTGGTTCAAGAACCTCAAAATACCGAAAATTGGGGGGTACCCTTATAGGGGGGCTACCAGAAAAAAACTGACCAATATTTATAATTTATAGTAGAGAGATGTGCTACCTAATAATAACTCGACGTACTAAATTACAGTCAATTCGGTCGAAAAATACGATCAGAACCCCCAAAATACCACAAATTTGGGGGTACCGTTATATGGGGACTACCAGAAAAACTGGACCTATATTTATAATTTGTAGTGGAGAAATTTGGTACCCAATAACGACCCAATGTACAAAATTTCAGAGAATTCAGTTATAACACGAGCCCAAGAACCCGAAAATACCGAAAATTGGGGGTACCCTTATATGGGGGCATTCCGAAAAAGTGGACCTTTATTTATAATTTTTGGTAGGGAGATTTGCTACCCAATAGGAACACAAAATACTAAATTTCAGCGAATTCGGTCGAAAAGTGCGATCAAAATCCCCAAAATACCGAAAATTGGGGGTAATCTTATATGGGGGCTATCCGGAAAAATGGACCTTTATGTATAATTTTTTGCGGAGCGATTTGATACCCAATAAGAACTCAAAGTACTAAATTACAGCCAATTCGGTGAAAAAATGCGGCCAAAGCCCCTCCAAAACTGAAAATTGGGAGGTACCGTTATATGGGGGCTACAAGAAAAAGTGGACCTATATAAATAATTTTTTGTGGAGACATTTACTACCCAATAAGAACCCAATGTCAGCGAACTCGGTAGAAAACGGATCAAGAACCCCCAAATACCGTAAATTGAGGGGTACCGTTATATGGGTGGTACCAGAAAAAATTTACCTTTACTTATAATTTTTGGTAGGGAGATTTGCTACCTAATAAGAACTCAAAGTAACAAATTTCAGCGAATTCAGTTAAAAAACGCCAAATCGGATCATAAATGCGACCGGTATTTTGTTACCAAAAATACATGGACGGAAAGACGGGCGGACATGCATAAATCGACTCAGAAAGTGATTCTATGCATATTCTCAAAAGGAACCATGGGTCTATCTCGATTATTTTTGCCTGTTACAAACATATGCACAAAGACATAATACCCTGTACCACAGTGTGGTGAAGGGTATATAAAGGGGGCTATATGGGGACTACCCCAAAAAGGGGCGAATATGATTAATTTTTGATAGGGAGATTTGTTACCCTATACGACTAAATTGCAGCATATTCGGTTGAAAAACGCGATCAAGAACCCCAAAATACGGAAAATTGGGGGGTACTTTTATATGGGAGCTATCCCTAAACGTGGACCGATATAGCCCATCTTCGAACGTGACCTGCCTGCGGACAAAAGACGACTCTATGCAAAATGTTGGGGCTCTATCTCAATTCGTTTAGACGCTAGAGTGATTACAGCAGACAGAGGGACATGCTTAAATCGTCTTAGAATTGTACGCTGATCAAGAAAATATATATTTTATAGGGTCGGAAATGATTATTTCGATGGATTATTTCAAATGGAATAATACCCTGTACCACAGTGTGGTGAAGGGTATAAAAACAAAACTAATATACCCTCCATACTATGGTGGAGGGTAAACAAATAACAGGTCGCATTTATGACCCGATGGATGAAATTTGGCATAGGTCACTTATTTGGTCCAAGGACGAACGCTTTTGAATTTGGGAAAAATTCGGTTCAGATTTAAATATAACCCCTATATATAGTTTCGTCCGATTTTAGGTAAATAGTTCACCGAAGTACCTATATAACTTTCGATTTGCACGAAATTTGGCATAGCGTACTGAATTGAATCTATAAGTTTCGAGAAAATCAATTTTGACTTCGATATAGTTTCCATGTATATTTTTGTCGAAATAATAGTAAACCAGAATAGGTTTTGGGAACTATGCTCTTTATCTCTAACAAAAATATCCTAGAATCTTGAATTTAGAAATACCCTTCACCATAGAAATACTGAATAATTTTTGAAATGAAAATATAGGGAACATACATATAACTACAATTCTACCAATCGATTGTTGTAAACCAAATAGAAATTTCAGCAATTTTAATGGGGGTTTTTCTCTAAACGCTCAAACCCCAAAATGTTGACATAGTAGGGTGAAATATGTGTATACAATTCTGAAAATACTCCATTTAGAGGGCAAATTTATAAGAGGCATTCTAAAGCGGGATCAATATTGACAACATTGTGTAGGAATTCGCGTATAATTGGTGTTTTCATTTTATAAGAGGTTATGCCTAATTAAGGTCCAAGCTAATAATTTAGTTTTGAATCCCAATTCCGTGCATCACGCTAAATTTTAAATATGTAGGATGTTTTATATAGGACCTGGGCCTAAATGCGGGTCGATATAGTTCATTCCCAAACCTCACGTTCTAGTTTTTATGTCGATATCTTCCAATAGAAACATGATTACAACATGTGGCTAAATCGACTAAATGGTTTTAGAATTCCATACTATGCAGGGTATGAATACAGCTATATGGGGATAACCCTAACACACCAAACAAATTAGCTAACTATTTTAATATAAACCAGTAAGCCGAATATATGATACCCTTCACCACTATAGGTATATTAAAAAGGATGCGTCGCAACAGAGGGGCCATGAACATGGAATTGTATGAACTAAATTATGTGACCTTTATCTAAATGTGAATCGACGTAGATCAACCCATAGACATGTCATTTGTTGGTTATATTGGGGCAAAATTATGTAAATGGATTTAAAGCAAATATCAATCGGGCACCCGTTGAATATTTGGAGCCCAATTAACACGAAGTCGGTTTGAAATATATATGGGCTATATCTTTATTTCTACACGCGATTACGATAACTCATTTACTTAAGTGAAATCATTTTCTTAAAATCGGATGAAAATAGATATAGAAGATATATCCAAATATGAACGGAATTTGTTACAGATTAGGATGGATTAATTTCAGCACGTTTTGTTCCTAATGGACATATTTTGGGTCCCTGGATCATAATAAAAATCGAACGGAACTATATGGGATATATATCTAAATACGTTATGCAAAATTGTGTGGCAATCGGCCAAAATTTGGGTCTTAAAATCAGACAATTTTCAGGAAACTTTACACACATCATTCAAGACTCAATTCACAACGCTATGTCAAATTTTGTGAACAATTAAATTAAAATCGGGCGAAAATATATGGGAGCTATATCTAAATTTGAACCGATCTTTACGAAACTCAACACACATTATTCTACACTTAATTCAGTACGAAATGCAAAATTTCGCCCAAGCCGAAATATATATAGAGACTTTGGTACACCAATTACATAAAATCGGGCGAAAATATATATGGGAGCTATATAAAAATCTGAACCGATGTTCAAGAAATTTTCCACACATCATTCAAGGCATAATTCATTACGCTACGCCACATTTCGTGGAAATCAAAAATATATAGGGTCTTTAGTGCACCATTTACATAAGATTGGACGAAAATAAATATGGGAGCTATATCTAAATCTAAACCGATTTTCACCAAACTTTGCACTCATTATTCTAGACTTAATTTAGTACGTGTTAACGCCAAGGTTAACCACGCTGATCACCCTATTCTCTAGTTTCAATTTTTCTTTCATTTGTCTAAATTTGCATCTCTCTCTTGGTACTAAATGCTAATGTACTAAATGCAAATGTTTTCCTTTTACACTGGTTGTTCCTTTTTTCTTTTTTGTAAATAAACTTACTTCTGTACTAACCATCAAACAACCCTGTTATTGGTAAGGTTCGTTTCCAAATTATCCACCGAATTTTCGATAAATAAAATTCCACTATTTGGCAAACATTCTTTCTAAAACACCTTGTTTTTTCATTCTTTGGTTTTTTTCATACAACTCCGAGGAGAAATTATTCCTGCATTAAAGAATATTATTTCTTCGTTTCGGCAGCAACTAACCATCCCAGCTTTTCCAGAAAATCCAGTTTGGCATTTTCATTTTGGTCCTTCGAGCCGGATAATTGGATAGCTGTTGCAAAATTCCACAAACTAAATTTGTTCGCTTCATCAATTTCATCAAAAAATGTAAGTTTGTGCTTTCCATTTCTATAATATAACAATGGTGCATTCTTCTGTGTGGTGTTAAAGTGCGTTTTGCCGTCGGCAATTTGTTTTTCATTTTTTTTTCAAACGCACAGTGTTTCATAAGTGCATTGTAAATTTCAGTAATTTTATTATTAACACCACATTTCCGTAATTTTATTCATTTAAAATTTTGGTGGAATATTCAATTAACATATTTTCAAATTATTATTTTCATTATTTATCTGAATTTATATTATTTTCCTATTCATATTTATTTCAAAGTGCTAAAAAAAAAACAAAAAACTTCAATTTATAATTTTTGCTATTCGCGACAGTGTGCTGCAAATTATTCTTTTCCTTTCTTTATTTTCTACCGCGAGAATTGGTACTAATTCTTTTTATACGTGTTTGTTGGTGTGTTATTTTCTTCTTTACGATCATTACATCTCCTTAACACAGTAGTTGTTGTTGTTAGAGATCTGCCTACATTCGTCTCTTTAGAACAATAACTACTCGTTCAACTATAACACACCGTCATACGTATATTTCTTCTATTTTTTCTTGTTGGGCTGTTCGTCTGTTCGGTCATCCAACGACCAGCGTTCATTACCGCACTGCTTGTTCTCACTCAACACACATTCATACCTACATTATTTTTCCTGTTGTTTGGTGGCCGCTGTTGGTTTGTTCGTACGTTCAGCCAACCACCGGAGTTCTCTTACGTGTGTTTTCACTCAATAGTAGTAAAGCTATTCTCTTTAAGTGTGCGTGCACCCTACCGTCGTTCCTTTCATATGGTCGCACTGTAACTTGTTTGCGACATTCATATATAAATATATTATTCGAATATATATAAAGGTAGTTGGTGCTGTACTTTCTTCTTGCCCATTTTTTAGTTCACATTACCGCCGCTAGGGGGCGCTGTCCATATAAGGAAATTCGGAGAAAAACTTAATTTTTTCGAGACTTATCCAAATATTTCTGGTTTTTCTTGGACATTTTCATCTTCTGATTCTTTTCTTCGCTGGTGCTTATTGGTATTACGTTTTTCCACCACTAGAGGGCGCTCTGCAAATACTAAATCACCTAAAAACCTTTAATTCTTTCAATTATTTATTATTATTTCCTGGGTGATCTTTGATTTTTTTGCCATTTGCTCACTGCGGATTTATTTCTGACTGTGCAAATATATAGTGTGTTCGTTCGCCGCCAGGGGGCGCTTTATATATACGAAAATACCTAAAAAATCATAATATTTTCAATATTATTCCAATTTATTCCGGTTTTTCGTGGAAATTCACCTACTGCTTTCAGTTCTTTCCATTGTTTTATCCATTGTCCATTCATTTACCGCTAGGTGGCGCTGTACAAAGGAGAAAATACAAAGAAAAACGTATTTTTCAACCATTTTTTTAGATATTCGTGAACAAATTAGCTTGGGAAGTTACCCTATTTCCTCCCGTTCTCGCTGTTCTTCGCTTATTCTTTGCTAGTTTCTTGTTCTAAATCAATTT
Source organism: Musca vetustissima (assembly GCF_032173495.1). Classification (NCBI taxonomy): domain Eukaryota; kingdom Metazoa; phylum Arthropoda; class Insecta; order Diptera; family Muscidae; genus Musca; species Musca vetustissima. The sequence continues at coordinate 304 of NW_026881245.1, read as the reverse complement.
TCATTAAATTTACTGAGCGATAATGTCCTTGGAAGCTTTCATTCGTCAAGCTGATCGTCTGGTCACCTTCAATGCCGAGGTTGTTGGTGGTAATGTTCCCTTGAAGTCTGCCCAATTCATAAAGATACATATTTCGGAAGTTAAATCCTTATGGGCAGGCATCAAATCAGCGTATGACCAATTTATGTCCGATCGAGCTAGCGAAGAACAGAACGAGGAGGATGATGAACACGAAGAAGATGCAGATGCCGCTTCGGAGCTCGAGACGTTCCAGGCCAAATACAATAGTGCCTATGTCACTTAT